>NW_026707145.1:0-35169 GCF_024137745.1 Phymastichus coffea
GGCAGCTAGTGGTCATATTAATGTTTTTTTACTTTCCATCTTGTCACCCCTGGTCAATAATATTTTTTAATCAGTGTCCATTAACGATCAACCATCGAATACTCATTCACTTGTATTGTTCATCGTAGATTTTCACGGTGGATATAGTCATTATATCAATTCATTGTCGCATTTAATGAATGATTTTATCATAATTTTTATCATGGGTTGTTTGAGGTTTTCAAGCCACTCTCAGCATTTCCTTTTGAATCCGAAACACATCGTGAATTATTTTCTCTTCAAAATCATGTGAATTTTCGTACTAACATACTCGTTTTTTTAATTCTTATATTCACTGCCATAAAAATTTTAAAATTTCCTATTTTTTTGTGTATCTTTCCGTTATGCAACACTCACAATTTTGTCTTTTCTGTACTGCAGTTCTAATATTACCCATCGTACCTATGTATACCTTAGATTGTATGTAACGACAATGTCAATTTTCAAATTTGAGAGTGGCTTTCAATATTTTGCTTATGTTGTATAAAAACCAGCTTACTTAAGTGATAGTTAAACATTTTTATAGTAAATTTGCTTTTATATATTATTAAATAAAGGATAAAATAAAATAAAACTATAAAATTGTATAGGGCAGCCAAAGCAAATAACACTAGACATGGTACATTGAGATTAAATTAAAAGAGATTTATACAGTAAAATGTAGACTTATTGCTAGATGAAAACAGCACAATATTCGTTATTTTATTACTGATAGCACAAACACTAGGGTAAAGGGATCGAGCACATTTTCATAAAACGTTACGTGTATATTTTGCCGAACATTTCAAAAGAAAAACGGTATATTCGATACAATCTGTAGCACACGATAGCAACAACCTTTTATGTCATAAAACAACAGTCACCAATTTATAACCCTATTTTATTTCATTTTAGTGGCAATGTTTTGGCATTTAGAAGTAACCAAAATCCATCTTTTTTTCAAATAAACTTGCCGAAACATTGCTAACATTTTGCATCCATGTACTTTCATCCACTTTCACAAGCATATGACATCCCAGCACTCTTCACCTCAAAGCATATTTTGTTTCTTTAGTCTTTGATCACCACCGCATACATTTACAATGGAATATTTATTATGATTGATTCAAGCAATATTTACTTTGATCCTGAGCTTCGTAGTTATTGTGTAGCTTAATCTATGTGTTTGCATTACTTCGTAGTTTTGGTGTTGCAATACTGTACGTTTTACTATGGTGTTTATGATTGTTTGACACATTGACGGATACTATATTTGTACAAAAGTAATGTTACTTTTATTTACAGTTTATAGAAAAATGCTTCTAAATGATGAAATATTAATCTATTGTCGAATTTACATTGATCTGATCATCTTTTTGAACTATTTTTCTTAAAATTGATCAACAATATTGAATTTGAATGTTTCAAATCTAAGCGAACAAAAATATTATTTTAAATAAAAATATTAATTTTAATTAAAATAATATTAGCAAGATTTGAAAATAAATGTTAATAAATATTGACACGAGCGTTTAACTACATTTATAATGGATTTCAGGGTGGCTCCGGAAAAAAGTAACTTCAAAGAACAAATTGCGTTAATCATGTACGAAGAATGCTTTATAAGGAAGGGCGAAGGTGAATGTGTCAAATGCATGCACGGTCATGCTGGAAGAAAAAAAAACACACAAACAGCAGAGACTTTGCTACCGAGAAGACTAATATAATATTAAAATACTACGGATAATGTTTATTATACAAATATCATATTTTATTATGTGGATGAAAATATAAACAATTAAATACGTAGTTAGTAAAAAAATTGGAGGAATATTGAATATAACAAAAACGGTGTGTGTAATGGTTACATTAATAGATGTAAATGACGATTCATAAGGAATGTAAACCAGATATGTTACGTGTTAAAAGGGCAGTATGCATTTTTCGAGAAGAGATTATTTTTTTATTATAAAGAATAAAGAAAAGAAAAAGAAAATGAATTCAAACGGTCTAAAGAGTATAAGCTTATACATACATGATATATATCTTGATGATTTGCAATCAATTCCAACGAATAACCATGATAATGTCCTTTTTTTATTAAGGATTAGGTATGAAGAATGCGAACGAAACGTGATTCTTTTTAAACACGAGCAATCGACGTGTTCGTGGTGTAGGTGATTTTTAATTAAATTTTTCGAACACGTTAATATTAAAAAAAAAGAAATAAATAAAATTAAAAAAAATTGTATCATATATACAAAAAAATGAAGACAATTTTGCGAATGAGACCTATCTCTGGCAGTAAAATCAATTTGTATGATGAAAGTTAAATGAAGTATGTGCAATAATAACAAATAAAAAGGGAGGTTAATTAACTTCTTGAAACGTAAGACAAATTTTAGTAGACTTTTTAACAAATGAAAATGATTTATTATTACTTAATTATTGTACCACTTAACTATACTCGTGTAAGTTAAAAAAATGCCTTGATACTATGGTATTTGACAAATTTATTTGAGCAATTTGCCAAAATTCGTAGCTATGGCTTTTCTTAATTTCCAAACTTGTCGAAAACCGTAATGAAGAGTTCTCTAATAAATTTGTAGCTCAGACTAACAAATAAGGAGGACTGTTGAAAAGGATGAAAATCTTTGTTACTATTTCAAAAGAGAGAAAATTGTAATTGTGGTTACTGATTTTATATATATTAAAATTATAAATAAATACATTAAAGCTGCTATTTTATGGTTCTCAATTTATCTCAAAATAACATCTTCAAGGTTTTTCGACTTTTTGATCGTCTCCCTTATTTCAACTTAAATTCACACTAGAGTACTTTACAAAATATTAATCACTTTGTTATGGGGATTGCAGTCATAAAATAAGTAGTTGATCAATTTACAAAATACATAGTTTATTAATGAATATAAAATCAAAAAACGTTTTTTTCTGACGTCACTTATATACAAAATTTTAGCTTTTACTGCTATTAAGAAAATAATGTTTTTAGACGTAATACTTCTTTTCTTTACAAAATTGATAGTTTTCTATTTCAAGTTTTTTTTCCAAAATATTTATATATCATACAAATATGTATATTTTAGCTTTAATAAAAAAAAAATATTCTAATGACTAAGCATGGTCTGCAAAAATCCGAGAATGTAACTTCCTAAATCCTCGTCTTGATTAGTCCAAGAAACGTAAACACTCTTTTGATCATCCTCATCACCTTCAACTTTAACTAATACCGATTCAACGGATATTGCATTATCAACAAATTGTACATTCCAATCAGATAATCGCTCTTTCAACGGTTGCAACAATTTCTTCGTTGTCGCGAGCGCAGGACCTGGATCTCTCACTTGAACATTTGAAGTAAACCGTAATGTATGTTTTGATATTCCAGCAGCTTTGGCAACCTAGAAAATGAAATAAATTTTATTAACAAATTATAAAATACAATATTAATAAGATAATGATAGTTACTTCATCAGGATCAAGAAGACAAATTCCATCTTCTCCGCACATCAGTACTGTATGAAGAAGACGCCGTCTTTTTGGATCTGGAGGTAAGGCCGAATAGGTTTTTACTTCAGATTTCAGTAAAGCTAATGATGCATCTACTGGTACTTTAGACATTGTATTGATTACGCAAGTTTCGCCATTGGCGGGATTGTAACAATTTATACTAAACTCTTGCTTTATTTTCTCCTTCAAATATTCCATTTTGGCGAATTCACCGTGAACTAACATGACATTTTTTGGTTCGCAATATTGTATCAATTGCATGATCCCTTTAGCATCGGCATGAGCCGAAAACGACATGTACTCTACAGCCAGTTTCACTTCAACTATTTGACGATTTTCAAATTCAATCCTTTTAGCGCCATTCAGTACTTTATGTCCTACTGTCCCTTGCACACAAAAACCAGGCATAATCACCATGTTAAGCTCATTTGGAGCCCATTTTTTGAAAATTTGTAGTGACAAACCCGCATGTAACATTCCAGGTGTAGCGAATACTACCATAGCGCCAGGATTATCAATGTATGATTTGTCAAATGGTTTTATGTGCTTGAAGTCAAACATATTTCTCTGTACAAAAGTTTTTTTGATTTTCTGATTTGTCCATGTAATGAACATTTTGTAATAATTGTTGGCTTTCTCTGTCAAACCAAGAGCAAAGTACACAGGTGCTTTTAGATTCATTCTTTCCCAGTATGTTTCTAATAATATGCACAATTCTTGTGCTCGACCAAGTGCAAATACTGGAATCAATACCTTACCGCCCTTGTCAATACATTCATGAACTTTTTTGAGAAAATCTCTCTCACGACATCTTTTTGAATCTCTTATAGTGGTTGCATAAGTAGATTCAGTTATCAACAAATCTGGTCTACATTTATCTATCCAAGCAGCTCCTAAGTGACGATCTGGAGTCATATTATAATCACCTGTGTAAACAATTGACTGAGATCCCACACGAATCCAAAACATAGAAGCTCCAAGTACATGACCAGCATAATAAGCTTTAATTTCTAAATCTGGATCTACCATAACTGATTGATGCAAAGTAACAGCAACAACTTTTTTCATGCAATCTTTAATCATTTGAGAAGTGAAAAAATTACTTTCTCCTTTCCTTTCAACAGCAACTTTTCTCATATCCTCCAAAAGAATTGGAGCAATAGCTTTTGTTGGATGTGTCATATAAATTGGACCAGAGTATCCCACCTAGTAAAAAATTATTCAAACTCAAATTATAAAAATTCTAAAACGTGAAAATTATATAAAGAACTAACCATTTCAGTGAAATATGGCAGTGCTCCACAATGATCAAGATGAAAGTGTGAAATGATAACACAATCTATGATATTAGTGGCTGGTCCTTCAGGTACAATGTAAGAAAAATCTGGAAATCTTCTTTCATCATTGAATCCCATGTGCATACCACAGTCAAGCATTATATTTTTTCCACCTATTGACACAAGAATACAACTTCTGCCAACATCTTGGCCCGCTCCCAGAGGTGTAACTCTTATGTCAGGCATGTTTGTGATTAATTGATGAGCTTGGCTTCAGAAATAATATCTAGATGCAACAATTCTAATCAATGAAATCATTTACGATTTCTGAGTTAAATCTGAAATCTCAACACAGATCAACATAACCTCACAATTCGCTTTCCCGGTTATTATTTCTTGATAAACATACAATATTATATATTTGTTTACAAAATCAATGTCATATTATAAATAAATAATCGAGTTGACCTGCATTATTTTACCGTGAAATACGTGAATTACATTTTTTCCGTGAATACTAAATATTTGATATACTTCGGCACACGGTTCAGAATCTCAGAGGACGACTGACAATAATGTGACAAACATTTTGAAATATACTTTCGCGCCGGCATGAGAGTGGGAGAATCTTGGCCATTTTCGAATTTCGAAGCATTGAATGGTTTTTCAAGAATATATCAATAATATCTTTAAGACTTCCAGTATTCAAAACTAAAATGTAGTATAAAATGTACTATATAAGTATATCATAGCTGTGTTTACAAACATTAATTTTATTGTTGAAAGAAAAAATCGATCAATAACTGAACTGACGATTCCTTTTGTTTTGGCTATATGTTAAGTCTTTTGTTGAAGCTTGGGTGAAGGCTTGGGTTCGGGTTAGCATAAATAAAATTGTTTGCTTCGAATTAAAAAGTCAGCAATTTATCGTTTATTAAAGTGATAACCTCGTTTCCTCTGGACCTTTCATATTAAGATTTATTTAGAAAAGAATATAGTTAAATATGTAAATGAACTTTCACATTAAAATGTTTTTTTATGTAACATTAGTTTTATTTCTGAAGCCTTCAATTGAATAATGTCAAATTAAACTTTATTTGAAAAGAATTTAATTGTCATTATGAATATTATAAAAAAAAGACTCTTGAAGAAATCTTCCCCTATCATTAAGAAATATTGAATTTATATAAAAAATCCCGAAAGTATTTGTCATAACAGAAACAGTATTAAATAATAAATTGAAAATGTGTCATTGATGGATTGGAGTTGGGTTGTAAGTGAGCGGAATGCGTGTTTTGAAGAATAACTGTGCTCCAAACATACATTTTCCAGTTTTTATTCGTCATATTGTAATTGTAGCAATTAATACCTCTATTTTTTATTTACATTTCACTGCATTTTTCTTGTCCTTTTGGTAATAGGCGTTTTTTTGTTTTATTGTAATGCGACTATTGCAATACGCACTACGTACTTATGACGTATTTCCATTCTATTACCTTTCTTTTTATACGCGTGCATTCATTTTTTTACGTAGAATGATGCGCACACAACTCTTATCGCGTGTTGCGCATGTGATTATTACATGTGTCGTGTCAATGCAAAACACTATAATGTCGTCAATGATCGAAATAGTTCGATGTGTTTTCAACTAAATTTATAATTCTTTAATATGTACACTTCACTAACAATGAAAAACAGACTACTTTTTATTAATCAACAAACACAATCACAGCAATTGCTGGGAGCTACGAAACTGTCATTTTTCTTTATAACGCAAGAAACTTTCTATGATTGCTTGAGTATCTTCGGAATCACTACAATATTCATGTATTCGCTTAAAAGTCTCAAGCTTTTACTTTTTTTCTTATTTTGTTCCGATATTCAAAAAGCTTTCAACCGCTATTTTGATATGTAAAAAATCTAAATACACATTATACGACCTTTGCAATGCCTTGGATAAGTTTGTTTGCCGGGAAACCGAGGAAAACAACGGCGATCAGAACACCTTCTCGCGAGATCGAGATGAGTGACTGACGGACATTCTAGAAACAATGAAATACTTTCTTGTTTGCTATTGCAGCTGAAAATTACGCGCGCATCATTGTCTCGCAGCGATTGCACAACAAACAAAGGACCCGTACGGGCGTCATAGAAAATCAGCTTATAAAAAGAACGCAACGAAAAAAGTCGTACAGTCATCGTAAAACAAAACGAATACACACGATTGTACAGAGCAGCAATAAAACGTTGTTTTTTTTCTTTTTTTTTTCTTGTTTTTTTGTGGTTATCCTCAATTGTCGCAATATATCGTTATCGTCGTCGTCTCTCGTTAAAGCTAAACAGAAGTTCATTTCTCCGTTTGTTTTTTTTTTGTTTTTTACGAATATAATTTCTATATTTATATCGTGCATTCGTGGCATTATTCTTTCTCTCTCACTTGCTTCTTCCAATCTTTGGTAAAACTGTACAATGTAAAATATAATTCCATCTAGCTAGCGACTCTGGATATGGCTGAGCGCGTTATCTTTTGCTTCTATTACTTTTACCATAATCCGATAGTTTTTTTTATTTATTTGTTATTTTTTTTTGTGAGGGGAGCTACGTGAAACTGAGAAGACCTTGATATGGTATACGCGAGTGTGAGTTTTTTTTTCTCGTGTCAGTCTACAAGCAAGCACTTACTAAACAATCAATGAAAAAGCAATTAGTGAAGTGAGTATTTGTTTTGTTCATCTCGTTAAGAATAGAATGCTCGTTTAATGTGAATCGATTATTTGACTTGTCTATGAAAAAAACCAAAACTCTGGATTGGCTGGAAAGTTGGAGAATGTGATTGAAATTGTATCAATCTCAAGGCCCTCTGTCCGACACTTAGTCAATTTATGTCCATCCCGATACATTCATATTTCAAGTTATGTATGATTAATTGTATAGAATAACATCTTTGTTTCATAGATACCGCATAGAAGTTAATGTATAAACATCAGTTTTCAGTACATTTAGGGATATGCAGAGAATAAACGAATCACGCCAAAGAGACACTTTTCTTTCCTCCCTATCTCCCTCATTATGTTTGGGAGCGTCTCGAAAACGGTCATCGCCCGATAACTTAGTCACGCAGTATGTAACCCGCAGTGCTTCTTTTGTATGTTAAATCTTTACAATGTCTACACTGAATATTTATGCGCGTTTAAAAATGGCTCTAATTGAGTGCATAGAATTAGGATTCGGCTTTGTTTTTTATTGGGTCAAATAGTATGCAGTCGAGTTGCGTACTGCGGCAGTTGAATAATTAGCAGTCAAGTGATATCGTATCAATTGTAAAATAAGTTTCTCGAATAAAATCGATAATAAGTCGCATTCTATAAAAAAATCTGTAATTTATAAAAAAAATCGAAAAAAAACTCATATAAAAAATTATATATATATATATATATATATATATATATATATATATATATATATATATATCTCTAATCAAATTATTATCTTTAGCAGCTTAATTGAGTAAACCTCTAGATTAATAACTTCATAGATTATTACGTCATGTATCCGATATCAAAAATTTAACTTTGCATAAATTGTGGACTCAGAGAGAAACCAATACATTGTGGCGTGCTATAACGTAACAGGTGGAACTAAGCGCTTTTACATTATCAATGACAATATCTAAACGCAAAATGACAAAAGGCTTATTAATTGTACATACAGATGAATAGTATTATTAATGTAACCCGTTGTATTGCTTGAAAACTTATAATAAAGTCCATGTAAACTGTATGCCAACCATGCCTTTTGTTGTGACTTGGTTTTCTTGAAATTCGACTGAATAATTTTTTTTATTACGTAAAAACTCGGTGTAGTAAAATGCAACAGTTTCATCGAAAAAACTCGATAATTTGTCATCAGAAAAATCACAATCACTTAACGATACATTAGATAAATACAGATAGAGAGATAGCAATGAACGAACGAGCAGTATTAGGATATCAATTACAGAAGAACATGGAAAAATTGTACAAGTGCACGTGTGCAACAATACAAATGCTTTTTGTTTTTCTTAGTAGAAGAAACTCGATAGGGTGTCAAGTAAGTATTTAGATAGTAATTGAGTGCGTGTTTTTCCCCCTTTACTTGAATTATATTTTTAGTGTATTTTTTTAATTTCTCATCTGCTTGAAAATTCATTACGATGCTTTCCTAGAGAGAAACGTTCCTACAAATAGATTAAATGCATCTCACGTTTAAGATTTAAAAAGTAAAATACTTATAGAAAAATGGTTCAGGCAATAAACACTATCATTAGTGGCGAAATAACGCGTTGTACTTGCTCCATTAGTAAGTTTCCTCAATTGATATGCGAGTTGATCAGTATTATCTCCATGCCCGACATTCTTAGTTTCTTCTTTGATTTTTTATTCGTTCGGCTTGTCAAATTAAAACTACCTATTCTCCTTTTATGCACATCGAAGCTTTAAACTTTCAAACAGCTCAATTTAACTTTCAATTATTATGTTCAGTTGACATTATGGTTTCAATTTTAAAAACCTTCACATCGACATTTATTATTATAGAAAACAATTATGTTTACTTCGACTTTTCGCGGAACGCGCAAATCACTAAATATATTGACAAGATTTATCAAAAACTGTAATAGACGAAATTTATATTATTAATATTATTATGTAAAACGAGACATGTAATTTACGATCACAAATATATTTATGTTCAGAACTTGAAAAAGTTCAGTCATTTGGCTCGACAGAGCTTTTTTAAAAATATAAACAAGTTTTTTTTGTCGAGACGACATTTTACTATCATCTTCTTTAATGCGATTTAATTTCTCAACTAGATTTGGATCGCTGGCGCTAGATAATCAGTTTTCTTTATTGCTTGGACAAATTCGTTCAAATTCTTTTCTTTCGCGTTTTAACTTACAGAAAAAAAAAATTTCAATTTACTTTTATTTTTCGTTACGACGAAATGTACTTAATATTAGCGCGTCGTATCGTAAAGTAATCGTTACAGTAGGTTACAATTGAATAATGGAAAAAAAACTCACTGAAACTGACCATCAAGTCAATTACTATTTCACACTTCCCAAAAGAAATGTCACGAAACAATGATTTAACCGAACTCGTTATGTTTTTCGTGCATTTGCTTTGTTTATGTTTAGACACATCCGTCCATTCGACTGACGTCTTAAAAGATTCAAAAATCTTGCCTAAATTAATTATTACTCCTCGCACTGTACTCAAAGCAAATCGTCTTCTACGAATTTGCAACAAATTGTCGCATGGCGAGAGCTGCATATTAGGTATGTGTAGCGAGTGGCCGGGCGAAAAAACAACTTTAGCTCGAGATGTAAAAATGAGTGAAAATCTCTTTTAAACACGCCTTGTCGACATTTCTCTCTGCTTTGGTGTTTCCTAAACATAATTCGCAATAAATGCGTGCAGTCGGCATACGTGCAATGGAACAGTTTGTAACTTTCTTTTGTGTAAAATTATCATATCGTATCCTTATTACATAAACTGTATTCTCATTCTTATGTTTGTGTGTGCGTGTGTGTGTGTGTGTGTACGTGTGTGTGTACAGGTTTAAGCACTAGGCATGCAGAACTCAATTTGTTCACGACCCTGTTTCCAGCCGCTCCGAAATCTCGTTCGTTTTATTTACTTATCGTTTAGTAGTTTATAGCATTTTTCCGTATATATGTATACTCATTATTTTTTTTTATGTATATGCATATCGATATATCGACGAATTCCGCATCACCATGTCACACTTCTCAATAATCTTTCGTGCCTGCGCTCATCTCGCATTAATAAAATCTAAAATTCAATAAACAATGCACACTCATAACATAATTTATAAATACTTTTTTTGTTTGGTTTTGTTTGTTGTTTTTTTTTTGTTCTTTTTTGTTTTGCTTTTATATCCATCATCTATACAACAATAATTACGTATAATTGCTAAGTAGGATCGCACGCACCGGGGCGATGCGAGTCGACGCTATCGCGCGTCCTCGAACGTCCCGCTCGCGCCCCGCTCTCCGTCACGCTAAACTTGCGCTAGTTGCTATACGTCTCCCGCTGAACTTTGCGATGGCGATACATCGACAGCGCAGCGTTATATTTCTGACCCGCAGCAAAAATACTATGTGTGCTATATACTTCTAAAATCGCGAGGAACGGAAAGCAACGAACGACGGAAACAACGCGGCCGAACGGAAAGAAACGCGAGGTGGTCGGCCTGAAAATACATGTACAGAGTCTTGCGAACGAAGGGGCAGAGTCGATGGAGAGCGGTGCGAAGAGAACATCGAAACGACACGTCGTTCGTGGCCCAGTATTTTCGGTGTGTGTGTGTGTGTGTGTGTGTGTGTGTGTGTGTGTGTGTGTGTGTGCGTGTGTGTGCGTGTATGTGTATATTAGCGTGTAGTGCGCTATTCTTCGACAAATAAAACGGCCTACTTTTCTCGAGCACATCTGCAACACTACACGCACGTCTCTCTCGCTCTCTCTCTCTCTCTCGCATTACCACAAATCATGTCGGCATACACATATAACAATACGTCCGGCGGCTCGGCTACATAGCAGCGCACTGCTCGTATACACTTTTTTATTCACGTCGCACGCGCACACCTCTCGCTCTCTTTCTCTCTCAATTCGTCGAACGTACAATATGTAACACAGTCAGTCTTGGCTCCGAGAGCGAGCCTTTTTTACACGTACCATTCCTTAATGTCCTTGACCTGTCGGTTCTTGCCGTTGCGGCTGCCGCCCTGGCCGCTTTTGAGAGCACCGTTGTAGGGCTGGCCGAGGCCGCCGGCGCCGGCCGCGGCGCCCAGTAGCGCGGCGTTGGGCTCCTGGCAGAAGCTCTTGCCGTCGTCGATCTTGTAGTTGACCTCCGGTCGGCCTTTGAACTTGAGTATCAGCAGGATTATGAGGATTATGGCGATGAGCGCGCCGGCGATTATACCGATCACCAGCGCTATGTACTCCGAAGTCTCCGAGTGGATACGCTGGTTGTCGTTGAGCATCACCTTCGGCGTCACCACTGTGTAGAACGTCATTCTCGTCGACGTGGGCGGCATTTCCGACATTTCCGTCGACGATATCGTCGTGTATTGACTGGAGGCGGCGGTGGTGCTGCCGATGCTGTTGCCGCTGCTGCTGCTGCTGCTGCTACTCGACTCGTGCGTTACGATGCTGCGAAGTGAAAAAACAAATAATCGAACTAGCTTTGCGGTATTTTCATGCATATAGCCTCTGGCTCGATTCGCTCAGCGTCGCCAATCACTATTCCGCGTGGGAATTGAATGTGACGTGGAATCGTAATTTCAATCGCGAAATCGCGGAAGCGAATCTCAGTTGATGAATTATATAGGGTGCCCATTATCGATTGCTCGCTCGAAGGAGCGTTCGTACCGCGCGCATCTCTCGCGGACGCGAATCGACGAGTATCGCCGTCGTGGTCAACGCTCGTTTGGCACGGCCACTGCGGACGCCGAGCGATCAGGAGCAGTCCGTAGTCGCGCGAGCGGGAACGAGAGGCTCGCGTGGTCGAGCGCTATTGTTAACGCTCGCACGGACCAATCGATACGGGCGTCGGGCTTTATCGCTCGGGGATGAAATACCTGGAGCGAGTGCTCTGCTGCTCGGGCCGACTGCTGGACGCGTTGGCGGCTGCGCTGGTGGGCCGCGCGCTACTGGTACTGGTGGTAGCGGTGGTGGTCGACGTGCTACTGATTGGTTGGCCGGTTGACAGCTGTCGCTGCGTGGTGTAGCTCGCCGCCGACGAGCTCGAGTCTGTGTGGAAGGCAAATAATGAAAACCGCTTGTTGCATGCCCAGAGCGAGGAAGCGAGAGAGCGAGCTGCCGCCGCCGCCGCCGCCACCGCTCGCCTGTCGTGCGCGCGCGCGCGCGCGCGCAATATCGCCTGCATTTGCGTATATGCGGGAACATGCTCGGCTTATCGATCGAGGCGTGCACGCGGCTCTCTTTTGCGCTCTCGCTCTCGCGCACCAGTCAGTCTCGTTCTGCCCACCTGTGGCCGAGGTGACGAAGATCTCCTCCGTGGTGGCGGAGTCGCCCGAGCCCTCCTCGTTGCACTCCTCCTCGTCGTCGCACGGCACCGTCTTCTCGTGGGTCTTGGGCGTGCTCGGCGAGGGCGACTTGGTCGGGGCCACGTACACCGGCGTGATCAGGTCGTCTGCAAATTGAACGCGTTGCCACGTGAGTCGCGCGCGAGCGCGCGCGCTCGGGAGTCTGGTGCTGGCGAGACACAGCCGCGCGACCGAATGACCCGCCAAGTCAGTCGATCATCAAAGTTGAAATTTGAGTCACTCGCGAGCTCCCGGCTACGAGGCGAACATCAGCCGCGAGGAGCACTCGCGCTCGTCTTTTCGCTCATTCGAGATGCGCGAGGGGTCCTAAATATGCAAATGAATCGAAGATACAATCGGGCGAGCATGAAGACGCGGAAGGTATAGCTTTGAGAATCTGCCAGCTGTACCGCATCTCGTTACGCGCAGTGGAGGGGGCAGACTTTTGACCTACTGGCATCTGCTCCAGCTTAATGGATGCGACGATGCCCGCTCGGTCGGTCTAATGCATCCTCGGCGAGCGTTCATTCGCTGCTCGCGCGGCACAAGTCGCGGCGAAGTCGCGCGACTGAACGCTAACGCCTGGAACAGGTGCGTGTCTATCTACGGATAAAGGCAAAAATGCACATACGCTTACCGGTCCCATTATCGTAAATCGGCGTGCAATCCTCGTCCTCGTCGTCTCCGGAGCATCCGCTTCCGGCGCCGGAGAATATCAGGTCGTCGCCGACGCCCGGCAGACCCGACGGCGGCGTCTGCGTCAGCCGGCAAATGCCAAAATCAACACACACTCGTCCTCTCGCGACTGCTTCGAGCGGGGGGCATACCTGCTGCATCCGTTGGAGCGGCCCAGCGCGATCGGTCAGTCCGCCGATGGGCAGCATTTGCACGTCGCCCTTCACGCTCGTGCGACTGTCCTTCTCGGCTGCGAGGCCGAAGATGTTCGCGCCGTTCACGACCAGGCCTGACATTATGCCCAGGAACGGTTTGTCGATTCGGCTTTTGCCGCGGTTCCAGCGGCCTCCCACTTGGATCGTCGACTGACTGTTGAACTCCGCGTGCTGGTTGCCTGCAACGCACAGCGAGCCGTCGATCGAGCGTTCGCGTACGGGTTAAGGCCACCTTCGCTCGCGTCATTTCGGATTTTGCCCTCGACGCGCCACGAAAGCAAAGAGGGAGAAAAGAAAAGGACGAGCCTACGTGCCGCGTGCCTTTCGAGGGGACGAACGGCGAAAGAGCACCCGTCCGGGCCGTTCGGCGCCGAACGCGAGGAGGCGAGCGCGGAAAACGGCGAGCGCGAGGAAACCGGTTGGCGCGCGACAGAGATCAACGTTTTTGCCGATTCTTTGTTTGACGGATGTTTTCGTTTGACCAGCGAGCAGGCGAGCAGGAGCGCGAGTAGCCGCCGCGTCTCCCCTCCTCGGCCTCGGCTCGCTCCCTCCTTCGTTCCGTATCAGACTGACCGCGCGCGCGCGCGCGCGCCCGGCGCTTTTTATCGGCGATTGAATTAAGAGAGATGCCTCGAGGGACCCTTGTCCCTTCGTAGGGACCGAATTCTGCCGGCTCTCGGAGCAGGCGAGTATGACCACCGACGAGAGGGATCGATCGTTCCCGTTTTCTTCCATTTTTTATTCCTTTTCTGCTCCATTTCGCCGCTCGCGGTCTCGCCGGTCTGTCCGCTCCTTCGCTTCGGCCCCTTCGGGATGCGTGCGCGAGTGCGGCCGCGGCTCGCGCACCCGGCCTCCGCTCTCGGCGCGCGGCACAGTCGGCGCCGGACGGGCCACGGCAGCCGGGGGCGCAGCATCCCGAGGCACTTTTCCAGATATGCAAATGGAGAGGCGACACCGATCAGGCCAGCATGGCGTCCTTGGAGGTGGTACGCGATATTCGGGCCCCTCGAGCCGGCGCGAAGGTGCCGAGCGACCGAGGGCCCGGCCCGAACCCGACGGATCTTGATCGGAAAAAATCGATAATCCGGCTATTTTTATACTAGGCGACTAGGAGCCGCAGAGCAGCTGTACGAAAAACCGGTAACGCGCGCTCTCTCTCTCTCTCTCTCTCTCTCTCTCTCTCTCTCTCTCTCTCTCGCCGCGTTCGTGCGTGCGCTGCTGACCTCCATACGTCTCCATCCCTCCTCTCCACGCGCGCGCGCGCGCGCGTGCACGCCTGCGTGCTGACCGACATTCCAATTTCGCGTGCGCGATTGCTTCGATCCGCGTTCGAACGAGCCGTTGCACTTTGGAGCGCGTTCACTGGTGCAAAGTGCAATCGTCACTGCCGATCGCGCGCAGCGGAGAGGCCGTCGAATGATCTTTGACGAGCGCGCTGCGCGCACGAAAAAATGAGCTCGCTTGACGATCGTAACAGGCGACCATGAGATCAAAGCTGGCTCCTCTCTCTCTCTCTCTCTCTCTCGTAGTCGCTCGTAGAAATTAGGCCTGGCTTTCTAGTCGTGGCGCAAAACTTGTCGCGGAAACTCCGCTTCGACTCGTCCGCGTTGCCGACTATTGTACGCCAAGTGCGCGAATCGTGCTAACGAGGCCGCGCGTGCGCGCATGCACGTGGCGTGCTCCCTCCGGCCGACTTGGGAACTGTGGATTTTGACTACTGCTCTTGTCGTGCGTGCTGCGGCGATAAAAATCAGCAGTATGAACGAGCGATCACGAGCAATTGATTAGATGCGGACAAATTTTAACGATATCGATCTAAAAGCAGTCACTGACGTGTTTGCTCGTCGTCAAACGAATGATTGTGAAATCGATTGGGACAACTAAAGCAAATAAATAGACCACGCGTGGATGTTGGTCGACGGAAAATGAGAAACGACGTTTGTCGTTGGTAGATCGATCGAAAGAAAATGAACAAACAGCCTCTTGCTGGCTTGACGAGTTTTCCACGCACGCAGACATTCTCGCTCTACGCGATGCAGCTGTCGTGCTGCCACAAGTGGGAGTGCACTTGCTCAAGCGGGGAGCATAGTAGGCTTACCAGCGAAGCATGAGAGCGCAGCAGGTTGCTCGCCTCGCGCCCCGAAAAGCTCGGCTCGACGGGCGCGAATCCAGGGCCCCGCGAAAGCGGTCACATTCCGATCCGAAGAAGACCAATAAACTGTATCAGTCGAC
This sequence comes from Phymastichus coffea, assembly GCF_024137745.1. Lineage (NCBI taxonomy): Eukaryota > Metazoa > Arthropoda > Insecta > Hymenoptera > Eulophidae > Phymastichus > Phymastichus coffea. The sequence continues at coordinate 16,059 of NW_026707145.1, forward strand.
TAGGCGAGCATGGCGATCGAGGCGGTAGGACGCGAGCTTCCTCCTGGGCACGACGTCGGGAGGGGCCTCACGACCACGCCCTGCACCAGCGCGACGATCAAAGACCCGCTACCATGATACGAAGAGGGGACCCCTCCTACTTCCGACACCCGCTCGCTCGCGTATCGCCTCGTTCGGCCGCGCGCGACTGCCGATCCGCTCGACGGATAATCCAGCGAAGAGGAGCGGAGAAAGCGAGCCCCGATTGTACATGGGCAATTAGCTCTTGGTTGGCATAATCTAAATTAATAAGTAAACTCGCAGGCGAGCATGCTCGGCGCGGAGGTGCGTATCAGCGGCGAAATAACAAAAAAAAACGGAGGAGGCGAAGGAATGAAAACAGAGAAGAGAGAGAGAGAGAGAGAGAGAGAGAGAGAGAGAGAGAGAGAGAGAGAGCAAGTGGGTCAAGGCACTCGGCAAAAGTGTGCGCGACGACAAGTGGCGCATTCGGCCAAAGTGGAACAGGGAACGATGAGACGGCGACAGGTCGCGCGCGATAACTCTTTTTTCGGCCGGCCTCCGCCTAATCTTGCGCGCGACAGGGGGCCACGGACTCGCGCGCAGGAGCGGCCCACGGTCGGCAAGGCCGGGAGATCACTCGCGGGCCGCGCATCGTACCCATCCGAAGGGGACACCACGCGGCTATTCGCGGTCGTCGATAGCGTGTGCCATTGCGCAGCGCCTGCCGAGTAACGATAGTGCGCAATGCGTTCTGATCCGCGCAGCTCGACCACGCGTCGCTGGACGTCTCGCGCGGCACGGTTACAGGTACACGTCGATCGAGCCCCGCTTCGAATCCCAGAAGCGCCGTGACGACCGAAAATCCGTTCCGACCCGCGTCTGGCTTTTCTCCGCAGCCACCCCGAATGAACTCTTACGTCTGCGCTTCGAAAATCACCTCCACGAGCTGCGCAAACTTGCCGAAAGGAAAATAATACATACACGCACATACATACATACACACAGTTATATATATAAACACATATGAAGAGACGCGCCTCGAGCTGCTGTTCTCCTAGTCGACAACGTCGGACACTGTGGGATATATATACATGCATGTATGTATATATATGTACATACTTATAACAAGCTTTTACAAAAGCCAGCCGAGCGGGGCTTTAAATCCCACGGCTGCATGGGAAACGCAGCCGATTCCCAGTCCCGCCGACGATACCTTTAAAGCGTTCCCGTGCGAAATTTCCGCTGCCGCGAGTCTCGCTTCTCCGTCCTCTCCTCTTCCTTCCTTTCGCAGGCTCTCTCACCTTTTGCCTCCTCTTACCTTGACTACTAGCCGATAGGCTCTCTCCGCGTTGGACTACGCCGCTTGCGAGGCCGTGATGCTAGCCTGGTGCTTCTAAACACGCGCGAAACACGTTCGCTTTGATCTGCGTGCCTGGCCAAACTAGGACTGGCTGCGTGTACGCGGCATGCGGAGCGACGCGCTCGCGGCGACATAGATTCTTCGCGTTCTTCGCAAGGCCGCGCTCCACGTGCCACTTGCGAACGGGGCTTCGGTGGGCGAATTTCGAGCACTGCTCCTCGCCGGATTTCACTACGGACGGTGCTCGTTATCTCTCTGCGAGATCGATGAGACGCTGCGCTTGTTTATTCGACCGATCGGACCTGTCGTTATTTCTAGCTCGCTGCATAATTCTGGAAATCGCCACCAATATTACGAATGATCCACGGCGTTTTGGCGTTCGCGACTGGTCGAGCTGTAACAGTGCCGAGCGATATCCCACGCGGTCGTCAGGCAACGTAAGTGCCCTCGTTAAAGCCCGCGCACAAATGACCAATTATCAATCGGAAAGACGAAATTCCCACAGCGATCCGCACCGAAAACACTTTTCCACTCTGTCAACAACGAGCGCCCACGGCTCAATTAAATCGGCGGCGAATCGTCGGTTCCCATCTCACGACTTACAAAGCTGCCGAAGCGCCATTCACACGCGTCCGTTATCGCGCGCACGGGGAGACAGCGCCGCTTATCGCAATCGAAGAACACGCATCGAGAAGCCACTTTCCCACATCAACGTCGTGGACTTCTCACGCGAAAAAAGAAGGAGAGGAGCGTGCGATACGTTGCGCGGAGTGTATGTGAGAGAGGGAGAGAGAGAGAGAGAGACGAGCGTGAGAAGATATTGAACTTGAGAGCGTGCCGAGCGACGAGAATATCAGGCAGCTATCAGCAGCTCGGTGGTGTGCCCGCTGCCTTCGCCTCCCCGTTCGCGATGCTCCGACTGCAGCCGCCGGCCGTCGCCGTCGCCGTCGCCGTCACTAGGTCCACGGCTGTCGGGTCCTCGCCTAAGTTCGCGCGCCGCGCGGCCGTCCGCGCAAGCGCCTCCGCCCACGTCGAAAGGGCCGCAAGCGCGAACGACGCTCTCCTGGATATTCGTCTCCGTCGGCCGTGAGAGACGCGGACATTCCTTCGGCGAAGCTCGCGGAGGCTCGCACGATGGGGTGGGTTGTGAAGCGAGATCCGGCCGTCCTCTTTGGCGGGCGACCAGCTCGGCGCACTTGGTCTCCTAGTCGGTCTGGGAATCGTTTTCCCCCGAAGCCGCCAAGATTCTCACGATAAGCTCCGGAATCCGAGGCTCCGCATCCCGTAGGATCTCGCGGGGGCGATAGAGCGCCCGCTGCAATTAAAATCTCGTTCCCACGGGCGCGCGCTCGCCGTCTGCGGCTCGGTGGCCGGCAACCGTGGGAGAGTCGTTCGGGACGGAGAGTAGCCGCGCTCAGGACCTCATGCCGACTCAAGAAGTTTTGGCGAGAGAGGGAGAGAGAGAACGTGAGAATCTCGGGGACGCGCGTGGGAAAAGCACGACGCCGACTGGCGCTTCGGCGACCAGGAGCACATGAACCGCCGAGAGCGCGCCGCCGCGATCACCCTTCGCGCGCGCTCCGCACGGGAGAGGAGCTTTGCCTTGGCCGATGACGCCACGCGCTCTCGAGTCTGCGCGGCCTTGGCGGGTTCGTAGCCGCCCAAGCCACGACGATGACGATGACGATGGCGACGGCGCTCGACGCAGCTGCCGCCGAGGAACGGCGCGCCCGAGCTGTTGCGCCAACCGTGAGCGTGATTAGCCGGCGTCGCCGAGGAATGCCGAGAGTGCCGCCGCCGCCGCCGCCGCCGCCGCCGCGCGAGCCGTTCGATGAAATTTACGGCCGACCTTCTCTCTCTCTCTCCGTGCCCGCGTCCGTGCTCTCGCGCAGCTCCGCGAAGGCCGTCGCGCGAGCGAGAGTGTGTCCCTTTAAAATGGAAAGCCACGAGCGTGAGAACGCGACTCCCATGGGGAATCCTGACTCGAAATCACCACTAGGGCCCCATGTACTTCGAGGAAGCGTTCGACCGCGCGACTCTGGCCTACCCCTTATTCGACGAGTTACACCGCGACTCACTACCGGCTGATCTACTTCTAGAGCCGGCTAACATGCCTCGCAAGAACCGAGGCCGTTAACCTTTTTTTTTTCGTGCGCACTCCAAGGGCCTCCTCGTACGCCAACGGGAACTGCGTTTTGAGAAAATTGCTGCTGGTTGGTCGGCGAGTAGGCTGACAGGACGGCTCAGGAGATTGCGGCCAGACGTCTGGTTTTTTGCGAGGAATTGGGGGAAACTCGGCGACGCGGCACTGCGTTTTCGGTCCGCCGAGCGGAGAGGCGAAGAAGGATCGCCGGCGCTGACTTTGAGGAAGCTGCGGTTGCACCTTAACAGGGAAGCACAAGAGCGGCGGAGGTGAGCGAGGTGCTCGCGGGATGCGCTTTTATTTTGTCAGGGCCTTAATTCCCGCCTCGACGGCCTCGGGGCAGCATCTCGAGCCAAATGATGTTTGTAAACAAGCCCAACAGGACAACAGGATCACCGAGGAAGGCTCGGCAGGTCTCTCGGCCCCGCTCTCGACTCGTGCGCCCACTTGGCGCGGATAAACAATTGGCCCGGGCGCCCGGGTGAACCTTGGCGACGAGCCTCCGCGCGGAGAGTACGAGACGCTGGCGAGCGAGCGCCGCGCCGGGCCGCGCCGGGCCGCGCCGGGCCGCGCCGGGCCGCGCCGGGCCGCGCCTCGCCGCGCCATGCTTAGCCGCGGCGAGGCGCGCTTAGAGGAGCCCTCTGCGCGACGCAGCCCGCGGATCCGCGGAAGACTCTCTCTCGCGCGCAGCCGTCCGTGAACGGGACACTATAAGAGACAGGCAAGTGCCGGCTTTCAGCGCAACTTTCAGCGGAGCCCGTCCGCGTGGCGTTGCGGTTTTCTAATCCCAATTATACCGCGGTCAAATTTTTCTTTTCTTCAAGATGACTTTTGTCAACTTATTCAGCAGGCTAGCAGCAGCGACGAGAAAGTCACCTTTTCCGAAAGAGACGGACGACAGCCGCGCCGGCAGTACCGGAGAAAACGTACCTGCGGAGGTGCGCAACAAAGGGCGCCGAGGACATTAGCATTGGTTATTATTGGCAGGACACCCCCGCAGCTGCTGCCGGCCAAAAGTCAGTTTTTGCAGGGCGAATACCAGGAGACCATATGCCAGCCGAAAGCCACGACTGCCGCGGTTCGCTGCAAACCTCAAATTTGCCGAGTCGGCCCGGGTCGGCGTCTATCCGCGCACCGGGATTCGTTGTCGCCGCGCTCGCGGCTCCTCGGCCTCGTCTCCCGTTCAGAACCGAGGCAGCGACCTCGCGGCTTTTCTCTTCGACGTAACGCCGTTTTCCGATAATTATTATAGGCGCGAGCGTATTTATAAAGCGACTTTCACGACCTTCGCGAGCTACCATACAGTCGATTGGTGCTACGTCGGAAGACAGATTTTTTATTTGACACTGTATTTATTTGTGCTTTGGTAGTCAATAGAACCGCAATGCACTGAGATAAACACGCTATATAGTAATATCGTATATAAACATGAAATCAACGAAAAAACAAATTATTTTAAACTTGGAAAAAAATCAATAATTTAAGCGACATATCATCCCGTAGTGTCGATCGTGCTGTCCGCAAAGTTAGTTGGATAACAATTTTTAAGATTTTTCGAGTGCTTAACAACAGTAAAGAAAATTAACCGTCATGCAGCAGTCACTGGCGCACGAAGTAACAGAGTTTGCATAATCAGTTGAAACATCGGTAAAGTGTAAACGTGAGATAGAGTTTGTCAAGTGAACGGGGAACGTTAATGATTGCAGATTTATCTGTTCACAGGTCGATGAATAAACCATCAAAGCATCGAACAATACACCGTCCATCTCAATGGAGCCGTGTGTAAGCTATTCATCATCGCTGGGTACGCGTATACCTGGCCCAACGGTGAAGAACAGCGATGATGGATTTATAGCCTGCTTTCGCTACGCGTCGGCCGTACAATTTTTCACAGCAGGTTGCCGAGCAGTCATATCTACCAGGACAGCAGAAATGGACTACCAGTCCGCTTTGTGCACTCTCGCGCGCTCCCTCTCTCTCTCTCTCTCTCTCTCTCTCCCTCTCTCGCTCTCTCTCGCTCTGCTTATAATTTGTCCTGATTTTTAACGTCCGTACAAGTTAATCGCCGCGCGTATTCTTGTATTGTCGGCAGGCGCGAAAACCATTGTAAAATACAAATTAGTTGGAGATTTCTTACCAAGCGAGCAGACCGGCCAAAGAGCCCTTGCTCCTTTGATCTTGGAAGGAAAAAAAAATGCATTGCGGCAATAGTCGATCTTGGCGCGATCCGGGACTTAGGAGTGCGGGAGAGGCGACGACGTTGCTCCGTTTTTCGGCGAGCCACAGATTGACGAGCGCGGCTTTGTCCAGAGGTGCGAAGGTGGCCTTTTGTACGCCGACCGCACGACAATGGGACCACAGTGCCCGGAGGCGTGAGGAATATTGTAAATACGAATTACTTGAGGGGTTGGAGACAGGCGAGCAGACGCGACGAGGAGGCGAGCTTTTGGGTCAGGGAAAAAGGGTTGTGACACTTGTCAAAAAATCCACTGCCGGGTTTAGTAGGCAGGCATGAGGCCCGAGAAAGTCGTCGGAGAGACGACGCCAGGCTCGGAGTTTCGGAGGGACCCGCAGGTAGTCGGCTGTGCGGTGGGCCACGCCTTTTCGGAACGAATCGTCGGTTCCTCCCAAAAAATCTGCGGCCAAAAGAATCCGGATAGAGAGAAGGAGAGAGAGAGACAGAGAGAGAGAGAAGACTACTATGGCGCTCTCGCGAGGGAAGAGCTGCTCGATCCTCCACTATCCGCGTGGAATGTTTTTGTTTGGGATTAAAACGTTGTTTCGTGCTCTTTCGCGAATTGTTTGCAGGGATTTTTCAATCGCTACTTGAAAATTCGACCGAGTAACGCTTGAATCGGCTGGTGGTATCGGCCCGATATTTTGATCAATTGCCACCCGCATTCAAGGACAATTGGACGCTGAAGCACGCGAATGGCGTACTCTCGGCACGACCGTTTCGTTCGAAAACGAATTTTCAACGGCCACTTCCTTTTCTCGTGCGCTCGCGCTATCGTGCCGTAACAACCCATTTAGTCGGCTAAGTAAACAGTTCGCAGGCGTAATTCCTACGGCGATTCCGGCTTTGCGCATAAAGCCGTGCAAGTATTATTAGGCCAACTCGACTTTAACGAACGCTGCGTTCGTTAGTTTTGATAGTTCTCGTCGCATCAAAGTTGAACGGTACGGTGAATGGTTAGTTGGACAGACCGGAAGCCAGGTGTATCGCAACTCGGATATCAGCTATCTTGCAACGAAATATTAAAGAGCTTGGCGGACGCCAACGCCACGCGTTCCACTCTCGCTTTCCTTTCGCAACTGCGCGACGGCAGATCCGATTGCGCGCCAAAGCGCGAAAACGCCACGGCGCATTGCTTGGCTGGCAGTTTGCGACAGTGGCGGCTTCGCGCGAGACGAGACGATCTTTCGATCGGCATTTGGTTTGCGCGCGCGCGCGCACGCCTGTGAATGACGCTGGGAACCGACGATTCGCCGCCGATTTTGACTGAGCCGTGGGCGCTCGTTGTCGACAGAGTGGGAAAGTGTTTTCGGTGCGGATCGCTGTGGGAATTTCGTCTTTCCGATTGATAATTGGTCATTTGTGCGCGGGCTTTAACGAGGGCACTTACGTTACCTGACGACCGCGTGGGATATCGCTCGGCACTGTTGCAACTCGACCAGTCGCGAACGCCAACATGCCGTGGATAATTTCTAATATTGGCGGCGATTTCCAGAAAGATGCACTCAGCTAGTCGTAAATAACGACACTTTCAAATGCGAATACCTAAATCTTGACCGCCGTTAAGAGTCCATACGGGATGTCTCATCCGAGCGTCCGAAAAAGGATAGGCGTCGCCAGGAATAGCAAGCGGAAACGTAATTCCTCGCGCCCGGCCGCGTTTTTTTGTAAAAAAAGACAAGGTAAGCTCCTGTCGGGGCATGCTTCTCTACTAGTTGGCGATCACAAAAATTCGTCTTTGTCGCGCTGTTTCTCACGACACGTGGGAACGCGTAAAGTGAGCCGCGCGGCGGTTATATATATACACACACGCTTTCCTCGAGCAACAAGTCGAAAATTAAAACGCATTCCGATCTCTCGCGCCGTGAAACCGCGAGAGAAAAAAGAGAAAAAAAAGGTCTCCTTCCTGTCTCGAAATTCGGAAGTTCTCATGATGCATGCGCGATGTATCTCGTACCTGGCTGGAAAGCCACTTTTCGGGGATACTGAAAGACTGGTGGGGAGGGAAGAATTAGTAACGGCTACCGCGAGAGAAAGAGATAGAGGCACAAGATTCCAAAGCGTGAGAACCGAGTTTCGAAAGAAGACTTTGCTTTCTCAGGACTACCAAGTGATCAGCAATGTGCAAGAGCTGCCTGTACAGCCGCAGAGAGAGAGAGAGAGAGAGAGAGAGAGAGAGAGAGAGAGAGAGAGAGCTGGACCGCACGATATCAACACATGCCACGCAGGGATGCACATTGCACACGTACATACGTACGTACGAACATCGCCTGGTCGCGGCTCTCCAAACGACTTTTCCCTCTCTCGTCAATTGCCTTCTACGGTCGTGCATGTTCGCGACGCACGATGCCTGCGTTTTTTTTTTTCTTTTTCTCTCTCATCTCCGTCTCTCCATCTATCGACGGGGAAAATTTCCTGTCCTCGTTCGGACGTTGCATTCACGATCGATTGTGCGGCTGCTTTCAGTCTGCTTAGCTGTAACGGCTCCCGCAAACAAAAGAAAAACGTTGGCTTTTCCGTTCGATCGGCCTGCAGTGGCTAAACAATTTCCAACGAGCGTTCCCCAAAATTCCTACTACGTTTCTTTTGCAATCGATCCCAGTTGTGCTCTGTGTTCACAAATCAACCGCCTCGGCAATCGAGGCGTGTCGCTGTTGCACAGCTCTCTCTCTCTCTCTCTCTGCGCGATCTGCCGAAAATAAGTCACAGCCGCTTTTTCAAGTCGTAGGTATGTCGAATCCGCGAAAGAGGCTGCTTGTAAAGCGTCCGGTATACGAAACAAAACGCATGGAGAAGCAGCTTCCTCGCGTGGACTGCTCGCCTAGTAAGCCTGAGAAGCGAAGTCGTCGTCGCGGTTCTCACGCGCCAACCGAAAAAGAGCTTTCGTTCCCATAAAAGTGACGTGCCGCCTTAATCCCTCTCTCTCTAGCCGTTGGAATTCCGCGCGGCCTTGGCCTTTAAAAAGCCACGATTTTCCACTGCATGCGCGCTTCTTGGAATTTGGGCTCGTAAAGCATACAGCCCGAGAGTTCAAAGGTCTTTCTCGCGCGCGATGACGAGAAAAAAAGAGAAGAAGAAGAAGCGGCAGCGAACATGCCGCGAAGAAAGATCAATCTTCCCACGAGGAGGAAGAGAGCCGTGAGAACGAGAGACTGAAATTCGTGCGGCTTGGTATTAGGGATGCAGAATTCGTCGGGAAGGGTTCGGGTTTATCTCTCAAAAGCGAGACACTCGATGGTCCTCGCGAGCCGACCGATCGATTGACGCCCGCCGAAATGAACGATCGACGAACCTGCGGCGCTGCCTTTCATTCGATTATCTATCGGCACGCGATGCCAATGGATACGGGACTAAGGCGAGAAACGTTTGATCCAATTCAAGGCTCGACACTCTCAATTGATAACTTATCCACGACGGCCTGACCTACGTAAAGCTCTTGAGTACCTTACAAGAACTTTGACATTCGAGTGTCATCGTGATTTTCTTTTCTTCATGCGCCCAAGAAAATCGACAGCCAGTTCTAGTCGAACAATGCCGCTGCAAACAATCAGCGCGGAGGCGCCACGGAAAACGAGTCCAAGCGCTGCGCGCACGCTTACCGCCTAAGCAGCTCGGCGCGGCGGTTGGAGGGAGGGAGGGTGGGAGGGGGGGGGGGCTACCCGCGGAGGCGAGAAAAGTCAACGAAGCGTAGAATTTTGGATTCCCAAACGACGTTGCGAGCAGGATAGCAGAATGGTCAAACGAGTAGGCAAGTCCTGCTCACCCTCTTTGCGCGGGGCAGCTTTCCGCGGGTTTGTCCGGTACGCGACGCGGCGCGGGCGACGGGAAGCCCCTTTGTGTCGCGGTCGGCCTCGAGAAATTCGAAGATCACGAGCGTGACGAGGGCATTAGGAGCGTAGGAGCTGCCGAGAGGGTACTGTGTTCACATGACCTTTTCCTCATCAACAATCCCCTTATTTATACACGGCGCGGGAGAGCAGGCGCTTTCTAACGGGAGAGCTGCTGCGTCGTCGTCGCCGCCGCCATGGGAATGAGCATGCACGCTGAACTCTGTGCGCGCCGCGGTGAAAGGGGCATCCCGGCTGCACGTTATGTGCATTCCGATGGATACGCTGCCGCGCGGAAACCTTCGTAGATTTTTATCGCTGGATGCACTTCTCTTTCAAGGAGAACGTAAAATTTTAATTTTTTTCGTTTGGTTTTCCTTTTTTTTTCTCAACAGCCGACGAGATGCGCACTTCCGTTGCAAGAGCAGCGGTCTACGCCGACGTTCTTCAACATCCCCGGTCGAACAAAAGATCTGCTCGGCAAACAGACGCGAGGGGAAAAAACGCGCTCACACGCGAAGAAGGGAGGCGACGAGTGCTCGCTAACCACTCGGCAGGCTTATTCAAAGCATTCTACTAGCCGGCAATCATGAGGGTGGCGAAGGCTGCTTCGGAGTTTGGGGCGGCGAGGGGTGAAGCCTGAAAAAATTGCCGGAATCGAGAGCTTTAGAATCAGGCATGTATCAGGCCGAAGGAACTGGTGTGGGTGCGGGCGCGCTCACACGCGTGCTCGCTAGATAAACTACTGCAGTATAGATAAGGAGCTTTTTCTCAAAAGCACTCGTGCTTGGGCCGCGCGCACTCTGCGTGGGATTACGTTTGTTTTGGGCGCCACGGTTCGTTACTCCACTTCCTCTTTCGGCAGCTTGGATCGAAGCGAACACGCTTTCTACGTTGCTACGTGCCGATTATTTCGGCTTGTTTTGCTACTTGCTCTTTCGCTCTTTATTCGACGGATGAACAAGGAATCACAGCCAATTCAATCTCTAACGAGCATTTGCGCTGTGCCCGAGCAGTCGAAACGTGTCTGTAGAATCCCAGACTTGTCGTACGGCCTTTTGCGCATTTTTCTGCCCGATTATACACCGAAATTGAAATTTCAACAAATTTTATTCTAGTTTTTCGAAAATCGAGTTTCGATAATTTCTTCGAATTCTCTTCAGCGCACAAGCCAAATTAGGTTCAGTAGTCATATTTCTACGATAACAAAAGAAGGCCATTATACTCGCGTTCACGTAATTGCCGTCAACGTATACCCGTCAAGCATGTCAAGACGTTTCATTTTTTAAATTACAATTTTTCGAAAATTCAGTTCCAGTCATGTACGACTCTTCTCGCCGATCGCCTTCAGTTTTATTATTAAAGTATTATTAAATGTAAATGATGAATAAACAAGAAGAAATTTAGCAGTATTAATGAATTAACGTGGAGTCGTAGACATTAAGTTACTCTTTAAATTTCAACATCAAGTAGCTTTTTTCATAATTTTTAATGAAAAACAAGCGGCGCTATTGGTGAAATATAATTAATATGCGTTTTTTCATACCAAACAGAATTACCAAACAATAAAATACAACTAAGATCGAAAGTTGAAGCGAGACTATCTTCAAGTCCATGTTGCGTATAATTTTCAAGATTTATCTTCATCGAGAATAGATTCTGGCATTTTTAGTTGAAATATTACGGATCACGATAAAACTCGCGTAGTTGTTGGATTTTTTCGACTTCTTTCAGAGAAATAGCCCCGAGCATCTGTTGTTCTACCGCAAAAATTAGATTTTCCAAAATACGTCGACGAGTACGAAATGAGCAAACGAATCTTGACTGATCGAGGAAAAACAATGAAACAAGCAAACCAATTAATAAAAACAAATCGGCTTTTCGCAATACATACCGATGAAGCCCCGCCGGCACAAATTCGCAGGAGTTTTTCCGAAGCGAAAAACAAGAAAGAAAAAGAGAAAAAATGGGGGGAGCGGCGCTCCTTGGTGCGCGCACGGCGCACACACAGGCGCGCGCGTGTGTCGGAGCGTGGCGTGCCGCGTGCGCATACACACGTGGGGCACTTGGGCCTCCACATATGAAGCAGAGCAGTAGGAGCGCCGAGGAGGAGGAATGGCCCCCCGTGGGCGCGCCGGCGAACGATCGGCGCACGTGTGCGCGCGCGCGCGCGCAGCGAGGGCGGGCGCGCACAGAAAATCGCGGCCGGACGCGGACGGAGGCAGCTGCGCGCTCCTCCGCCTGCCAAGCGAAAGGGTTAGAGAGTTTCTAACGCTCTCGAATTTCTACTGAACAGGGTAGTAGGAGTTGGCTCGCCGCTGCTGCACTATGCGCGCACCGATGCAGCTCTCTCTCTCTCTCTATGCACGTCGCAAAGGAAGAGCGCGTCCGCGCTCGCTCGCGCGCCGGCCGCCTCGGCTCGGGGAGTCGCACGCGAACGGCCGCGCGACGACGAGTCCGCGCGTGCAGGCGCGCTAAGCGAGCGCTCGGCCGCGATTAGAAAAACATGAGAGCATCCGCCGGCGCTGCTTCGCCAGCGTTTCAGCAGGGCCATAAACTTATCCGGGCAACAGGAGGGCCGGGCTACGACGAAAATTTCGCGGCGGCACGGGGGGCGGGCACGGCGGCCGTCGACGTGCGCGCGCGCACAATAGGCCTCGTCCCCCCTCCTCGGGCGCTCTCGAGCGACTATTAGCCTCGTCACAAAGACTCGAGGATGCGAGCTACCAGGGCAGCATGAGCGGCGCGCGCGTCCGCGATAATTAGCCGCGGGGGGATACGCCCCGTCAAAGGGTTACTAATCTTAGCGCCCAAGTGCTACTTCCCGATTAGGATAGCATGAGGCGCGCGCGCCGACGCCACCGCGAGTGTAATAGCGCTGGAGAAGAGCGAGAAGTGGCGGCTCCGCGCTCGGCGCTTCGCTCCGCCCGAGCCAGCGTCGTCGGCGCGCGCGACCAAGCGAGCAGAAGTGCGCGCGCGCGCGCCGACCGGTTCACGACCTCGCCGCGCAAAGGGTTAAAAATCTGAGCAAAGTAGTGCGCCTGGCTGCCAGGCGAACATGAGGCCCGGGCAAGCGGCTCGGCGAAAGGGGCCTCTGTCTCGCTCTCTCGTGCTCGGCCGCGAGGGCCCCCCTTCGGTGCGGCCACGCCCCTCTCCTCGCCGCCCGAGAAAGAGAGCCACGCATAATTTGATAAATTTAGTTACCAGGCTGATATACCGGCCAAGAGCCTCGTCGAGAAAATCGTTTTAAAACCGGCCAAATGTATTCTAATTAAATCAAATTAGATTCACCCTGCGCGCGCGCTCTCTCTCTCTCTCTCTCCCGCTCTCCCGCTCTCCCGCTCTCCCGCTCGCTCTCGGTAGCGTGTGCGCGTAATGCGTCCATACGCGATAAATAGCCAACGAGGATGCATCCGTTCTACGACGAGGGCCCGGAGCGCGCTCGCTCTCGCGCGGTCGTTACAGCTGCGCGCGCGCGAGCCCAGCGCGAGAGTCGCGGATCGGCCGGCCCGACGAGCTCCTCCCGCCCGCGGGCCTGCTCGCGCGCGGCCTCGAGCGAGCGCTCCGGCCCGGCGCCGAGGAGGAGTCGCGGCGCGATGCCCGAAGCAGCTTCGGGCATCGCGCCGGCGGAAAAGCGGACCGGCCGGAGGAAACTCGCGGGCGAGCGCGGCCGAAGAAACGCGCGGCACGGCTAGCGAGGCGGCAGGCGGCAGGCGGCAGGCGGCAGGCGACTCGCGCGCCCGAGTGGCGGGGAGCGAGTTTTCTGCGGCGCGGAGCGGGGGGAGCGAGCGCGCATTCCCGCTAGATCGGAATGCGCGGCTAGAAAAGGGGCCGGTTGCCATGGGATTACGTAGGAGAGGCTCGAGAAATCCCCTACGAGTCCCAGGGCCGCAGCAGCGCGCAGAAAGTCGGCGCGCGGGGCCTGCCGCGCGCAAGTCCCTTCCTCTCGCTCCTCTTAATCCGCGCGCCGCTCGCCGCTCGGACTAGCCGGGCGCGCCAAGACTAATGAGGCGGATTAATGTCTTGGAGGATACTAGGACGCTAGGACCGCTTAGGAAGACGGCGCGACGTCGTGACTCTCGTCGTGCTACGGGGATGCGCGAGCTCGACCAAGGTTTTCCAAAATAGGCGAGCAGAACGCCCGAGGAAGAATTTTCCCGAATGACACGACAGCATCGCCGAGTTTTCGTGGTTTTTTGAGTTTTCCGAGTTCAGGCGAACATGACAGCGCAGGGGGACGAGGGGAGCTGGCAGAGGCTTTTCACAGCGTCGGAAAATCGGGAAAACTCGGCGGTCCGGCGGCGTAGGTAGCCTGCGGTCGCAGCACAATGTCCAGAGCACAATCTCTTGCGTAACTTTGTTTACTTCGCTAGCAGGCAACCATGAGATCGGCGGAGATGGCCAGGGGGAAAAGGGTTTTCCGAGCGAGTTGCATCCAAAAGCGGCTGGCACAGCTGTCAAACGACCTAGGCGAGCATGAGAAATTAGGAGTGGTTTTCCGGGCGACGGGGGGTCAACGGTCCCGTGCATCACGGCTCAACGCCATTGGGAAACTGGCTGACGCAGGCACGGGCCCCCGAAAAATTTCTCTCGAGTGCATAGGCCGATTGCGACGGGAAGGAGGGTTCTCAGCGCCGAGTGCAGCAAACAAATAGGGGAACAGGAGAGCCATGGTGGTGTGTGCTTCTGGGCTCCCGAGGGAAAATTTTCCAGTGAAAAACCCGAGCGGCATTAGATAAGATTGAGCGTCGCTGCCTCTACGACTTTTCGACGCAGAGTGTAGCTGCTCTTGCAATGCAATGCGCGCGCTCACCCTTTGCGCGAGAGCGCATTTTGCCGTGTCGTTGCAGAGACAAGTTTGCTTTGCCAAATTCTCCCGACTCCTATTATTTATATTTTGTTTGTTTTTCGGAAACTCATCCGACGACTGCTTTGCCTCCGTACTACATGCAACTCCGTAGCATGAAAACGCGCCTGCGCCCGATAATAGATAAGCTAGGCAGTGTCGTACCGCTTAGAGCCAGAGAGCTACACGAGAGTTTCCTCGATAATGTACAATACGTATTTTGACACGCCTACGCTCGAGACCAATTATGTAGCTTTCAATGATCAGGCTCGTAGAAATATCAAATAGGTCGCACCGAAATAGAATGAAAAATTTCAAAAGAAGATCTATTAAGGAGTCTTTAACGACCTTCTCGATTTCCACAGTCCCCGTAGCACTGTGTATAGAGATTTGGACATTAAGCAGGCATCCGCCCACCCGTGGAGAGTCGCGCGTCAACGAGGCTCTTTGTGCGGTTTCTCAATGAATGGGACAAAGCCAATTAACTCGGTTTCGAAAGTCAGGAACCCAGAAATCGCCAGAAGGTAAAATTTTTCAAACGGAATTTCTTGGGACTCACCCCCAACTGCGACGGCAGCCACGACCATCGAGAGAGAGAGAGAGAGAGAGAGAGAGAGAGAGAGAGAGAGAGAGAGAGAGAGAGAGAGAGAGAGAGAGAGAGAGAGAGAGAGAGAGAGAGCGAGAGAGAGAGAGAGCTCCGAGAATTTCCGGAACGGCCTGAGATTATATATATGAATGCGTTTCGTCTGCGACTATACACTATGCGTCCTCTTACCAGATACTCGTCCGTATATAGTCAAGACCTGTTTCTCCCGCAGGTCAAAAGAAAGAAGAAAAAAAAAGAATAACTTATATATTCATATGCTGTGTTTAGGGATTCGTTTTTGTGGAAAGAGGACAGCCGCGCGTTGTCATCGTCGCCTAATAACGCAAATTCAACACGCGAAGCGAGTTCCGCGTCGCAACTGACAAATGCGGTTGTTAAAATATTCGCTGTCTTTGCATTAGACTAGCGTATCGTCAAGTCGAGATTCTGGAAACGCAAGCAAATCAAAGCCCACGTTGAAGCTCACACGGCCGAAAATACTAAAGGACTATTCAATACTCGATCGACTGTTTTATTTAACCAACGAAGGCAATCATTGTCGGGCCGATTGTAATCGCGCGAAATTGAAATTCGTTCCCACGCCGAAAATCCCCATGCTTTGCGGGCAATTCTCGGCGAGCCTGGGCTCGATCATTTGCGCAATTCGCTGCCGGTGATTTTCACGCGGTTGATTTTGCGAAAAGACTGGCGACTCCAGGCACCGCCATCAAGCCCATCGCGACAGGGCAATTTGAACGAAAAGTCGAGCGGCGCGTAAATGCAACACAACACAAGGAATCGAGGGCGAGTGATATTCCCACGAGGCCCCGCACTGGCGTCGCATCAATGAGAAGGTATCGCGGCCGCGGGTTCGCACTGCGCTCGAGCGCGCGTTCCGTGTCCCTCTCCGCGGCCGTATAAAAGGCCCCGTGCGCGTGGCTGCGAGCAGTCAGTCGACCGAGGTCGCTCGCGCGAGACGCCTGACATTCGTTGGCTGGTCGAGTGCAGCCGCCAGTGCTCCCGACGCGCTCGTTTGCATGAGAATTGCTTTCAGATCGGCGCCGGGCGGACCGTTGGTTTGTTCGGAGAGGTACCTTGCGGGTGGTTCGACAGCAAGTTGTAGTCGTCCACTTGCAGCGTGCTGTTGGCTCCGCTCCTCGTAAATCTGATTACGTGGTACTGGTTGTCGTTCACTTTTACGCCAATCTCACCGATGGGATGGTCGTTAGTTCCCATGTTGTACACGGCAAACACGTTTCCCTCCACCTGCGAGAAACAATAATGAACTGTCGGCCAGTTTGAGCGACAGCTACGCCACTAACGATTTCAATTTCAAGGTAGTCGTTGCTGGACGCCGACTCTATTCGCAGCAGAACGGCCTCGTTGACGGTCGTTATGAAGCCCATGGCCAGCGTGTCTCTCTTCATGTCTGGCCTTCTCTCGGGCGGGAAAGTGTACGTTACGAGGCCTCGTCCCGGGCCGAACTCGTACGAAATGCTCTCTGCGGATAAGGCATTCACTCATCAGCACCGCTCGCTCGGCGAACCGCACTCCAACAGTCGATCGGCTTACGTACCATCGGCACACGTCGCTCCGGAGAAGCTGGTCATGTCGCAATCGCAGGTGTAGCTGTTCCACTGTTGAACGCAAGTGCCGTGATTGGCGCAGGTGTCGTGAGTACACTTTTTCCCGGGATGAAGGTTAGCGTAGGCGTCGCAGCCGGACTCGACCAAGGAACTTGGTACGACCGCGTCCAACATGAGATCTGGACTCTCGCCGCTCAGGTCGAGCGATGCTAGGCAGCCCTCGAATCCGTGGCGACTCCGCACTGGTTTGGGCAGCACTAAGTATTGTCCCTTTTCCACGCCACCTGCAACATCATCACGAGTTCGATTATACAGTGTTCATCAGCAGTGCGCAATTATCGAGTGTAATCTTCAACGACGGATTTCAATTTCATTTCAATTGAGTGTTTGCGCATTCCAACGACAAAACTCTTGAGTTGTTCAAATACTGAGTTTCAGTGTCCAAGCTCGTTTAGTTGCACGAGCGCAAGGATTCAGTGTCACATTCCATGAATGTTTAAATTAGAGAACCTTCATTTTTCATGAAATTTAAATTTTTTCCTAGTAATTATGAAAAATTCTGAAAGTGAAATGAGGTCGACTCATTAAAACGTCTCGCGTGAATTTTTAATAACTGGACGACTTTTTTAGACTCCGCAATGATTTAGCAGTTGTCCGATGTACGTCGGATGAGCTTAATTTGTTAAAGAAAGTTTTATCTTGCTATTCCAATTAAAAAATTACATTCGAAGAGTGGCCAAAAACCTTTGAAAAGTTAGAAGCCAATCGGGATTTACGTGTATAACGATGACTGCGACTCGTTAAGATTTTCAACGCTCTGAAATTCCACGGGCTTTTTAAAAATTAGGTCGCGACCCTTTAAATCCATCGTGTACAAATGAAATGCCAAACGATGGCTTTGGATCATTGACTTGGTAGAAGCAAAGCCATTTTCACCGAGGAGGTATTCGTGCGTGAGAAATACGGAAGGCGGGTCGGGCCGTTTAGCCTCAAAATGAAGATAATGAGCGAGCCGTGAGCAACGAGAAAGATAGCATCTTTAACCGATATTCCGTTTATCTTTGCCTCGAGTGCTACCTAGTCGATATTTCTAAGTTCCTGATCACGAAAAGCTACCTAATTGGGCTTGACCGTCATGGTGTCAAGTGAATCGAAAATACAGTTTCGAAGAAGCCGCGGGTGGTTACTCCTCGAGGTTCGTCGGTGAATAGCTTTCGGGCCAGCTTCCATTGGCTGACGCAATTCGATGACGCTGTCCAATGCTCGAGCTTGGAAAAGTCGAGTCGTGCCAATCGCAATGTGTGATGCAAAGCGAGGCTCAGTCTCATCTGGGCCTGCCAGACCGTCAACTCGGGGCACTGGGCCAAACACCAGCCCTGCTCTCATGTTCGCCTGCTCGATGAAGAAGTCTATGAAACCACTCGTGGCCGCTACCTGTCGTTCGAAGATGGCCGAACGACAGGTAGCGGATCACCTGCTGGGCCGGCACAATGCGCGCCCTTAGCCCGCAGCAAGCGTGGCAAGCGTGCCGTTCGAGCTAAGGCATTCGAGGACCCGAGTAATATATATGAAAATACGCGGCCTTTTCCAGGCGCAGAGCTCGTGTAGGTATTATAAAAATGCGGAACAAACCGATGAACAGGATGCCGTCCAGATCGAGGTTCTCGTTGTTGCCCGTACTGTTCGCCACGGTCACGTGATCGTCGACGGCCAAGGTGTGCCTCTTGGGCGCCGGTCGCGCGATGCTGACCGCGTGCCACCTGCCGTCGTTCAGCGGCGACTTGGTGCTGTCCTTGATCTCCACGGGCCCGTCGCCCAGGTCGAAGACGTAGTGAACGTGTCCCTTGAGCAGCTCCACCGCGATGAAGTCGCGCTCGCGGCCATCGTTGTACAGGATCAGGCCGTTGGGCTCCGTCGTCTTGAACTGCAAGCGCAATCGTTGGCGATTGAGACCGCGACAGCGCGGACAACGACGTGGACAGCGCGTGGCGAGGATCGAACGGGGCATCGGGGGCGCGACCTGCTTTATCGAATCTCGCGACACTCGGCTGGCCGCTGTGGAGCGGGGGGGGGGGGGGTGTTTTGCTCGTGCGCGGCGCTCACCTGGAAGTATATGTTGGTCTCGACGTAGGCCTTGAGCACGGGCAGGCCGACGAAGGTGTGCTTGGAGGTGAACGTGACGGGGTGATGCACGGGATGATTCCTCTTGCCGAACTTGCCGCTCACTCGGATGATCGGCGTGAGCCCTTGCTGTGGCGTCAGGTGCGCGCCCGCGCTACGGGCGATCTCCAAATACGGATAGCCGTTGAACCAGATCTGCTGCAGCGCGCCGACGAAGTGCGGCATCTCCTCGCCGGAATGCAAGTAACCACCCACGTGCAGCGTGTTGAACGCCAGGACGTTCTTCTCGCCGAGCAGCGCTTTGTCTGTAAGCGAACCACAATCGAGACGATGCATACGGACGAACGAAATGGACAATTTTTCGGGCCCAGAGTTACGGCCCGTAACTCGTATTCCGCGAATAACG
>NW_026707146.1:7500-10000 GCF_024137745.1 Phymastichus coffea
GAGGGGTTTGCCTGGGGGGGCAAGGGTGTACTTAGGGAAAAATGGGACTAGTGCAATATGTGTGATAGGGGGGGGGATAGAATGTATGCGGGTAGAGGAGTGTAAGTGGGGGGATGGGGTATGTGTGTGGGTAAAAGGGGAGGGAGGGGAGATGTATGTGGGATCTGTATACTTGAGGCCGAAAGGAAGTGTGCAAGAAGGGTTAGAATATATTGATGAGATGGTGAAGGTGGCGAGGGGCAAGAAGTTAATGATCGGGATGGATGCGAATGCCACATCATGGATGTGGCACAGCAAGGAGATAAAGAGGGGAACAGGAGCTGCAAGGAGGGGGGGAAGTGGTTGAGGAATGGTTAATGCGGTCAGATTTGGAGGTCATAAACTGCCCGACAGAACAGTACACCTTCTCGGGCCCACGCGGCCAGAGTGACATTGATGTCACACTGAGTGTGGGGACCGAGGAGGGGTGTATAATAGATTGGGAGGTGAGGGAGGAATGGCCACTAGGGGACCACAATCCCATAATAATAGATATGAGGGTGAGAATCGGGAGGGGAGAGGAGATAGGAAGGAAGGACAGGAGGATTAGGTGGAGGCAGGGAAAGTGCAATTGGGACAGATACGCGGAGGGACTGAGGGAGAAAGCGGAAATGACGGGGTGGGATAACTTCGTGAATATGGAGGTAAACGGGAAAGTTGCAATATTGAGTGAATGGATAACTAGTATGAATGATGAATGCATGAAAAGAGTGAAAGGGGGAGAGTAAGAAAAGAAGACTGACGTGGTGGACTGAGGAGCTAGGGGAATTGAGGAAAGAGGCTAAGAGGAGGAGGAGAGAGTACCAAAGACTGAGAAGGAGAGAAGGGGATGTAGACGGAAACAAATGGAGAGAGTGGAAAGACTGCATGCGGAAATATAAGGATAAGATTAAGGATGAGAAAGATAGAGACTGGCAGGAAACAGTGAGAAGGGAGGGAAACCGGGATCCATGGGGGAAAATATATAGGATATGTTTAGGAAAGTACGAGAAGAGTGGATTGGCGGGGTTGAGAGCAAAGAAGGGGTGGACGAGGACCTGGGAGGAGAGCGCTCTGGCTTTGCTGGAGGAATTCTTTCCGGCCTGCGAGGATAGGGATGCCGGGGGATGGGAGTGGGACGAGGAAGAAGGGACGATTTACGATGAACAGGAGTTGGATAACGCGGTGGAAAAGATGAGGATGGGAAGGACCCCGGGGATTGATGGGATAACGAATGAGATGGTGAAGGCAGCTTATGATGGATTGAAGAAGGAGATGAGGGAGATGTACGGGGATTGTCTGAGGAACGGGGTCTTTCCCGGGCCTTGGAAGGAGGCTTGGGTGGTGCCGCTGCTCAAGTCTCCGGACAAGGACCCGGCCGAAGTCCGCTCGTATCGTCCGGTGTCCCTCTTAAGCGGGCTAGGAAAGGTGTTGGAGAGGATGATGGTGGGAAGAATGGAGAAGATTATGGAAGGAAAATGGAATGAAATGCAATTTGGGTTTAGGAAGGGAAAGAGTACGGATGACGCGTGGAACAAAATGAAGGAGGTGGTGGGTGAGAGTGAATGTCAGTATGTATGTGGGGTGTTTGTGGATTTCCGGGGGGCATTTGATAATATAAGATGGGATTACGCGCTGGGAAAGATAAGAGAAATGGGGTGTAAAGGGTGGGATCTTAGATTATGGGGGGATTATTTCAGGGATAGAGTAGTATGGATGGGGAATGGTATGGATGAGGTGATGAGAGGGCTGGAGAAGGGAGCGCCGCAAGGGTCGATTGCGGGCCCCTTCATATGGAATGTTTGTATGAATGAGTTGATGGAGAAGTTGAGGGAAATGAACGAGGAGAGGCAGAGGGATGAATTGGAGAGGGGGCAGGAAGAGGGAGATGGAAGGAAATTCAGCGCCGTGGACCTGGCCTTTGCGGACGACCTTCTGCTCATAGTGGAGGGTAGTACCAGAGGAGAAGTGGAGGAATGGGCGAGGCGTAAGATGGTGGTGGTGCATGAATGGGGAGGAAAAGCAGGAGTAGAAGTGTCGGACGCGAAGACAGTGGCCATGGTGCTGAAGGGGGGGCTAAAGATGCGAAACAGGAGGATACATGTTAGGACTGGGCAGGGAGGAGAAGAAGTAGACAGAATGGTGAAGTTTGTGGATGAGGTGAAATACTTGGGGGTGAAAATGGGAGTGGGAATGGACTTTAAGGTGCATGTGAGGGGATTGAGGGAGAAGGTGATAGGAACTATGGGTAAGCTGAGGAGAGTAACGAGGAAGGAATGGGGGTTGAGGAAAAGGGTATTAAAGATAATGGTGAAGGGTTTGGTAGAGCCGGCAGTTATGTATGGTGTGAGTGCATGGGAAGAAGTGTTGGAATGGAAGGGAATCAGGGAGGAGCTCATTCGTTGCCAGAGGAAGGTCCTGTACGCCTGTACTCGGGCTTGCAGGACGGTCTCCACGGAGGCCATGCAGGTCCTATTTGGAT
>NW_026707146.1:15000-25000 GCF_024137745.1 Phymastichus coffea
AAAGCAATGCGCGTGCACTTGTGCTTCCTTTTTCCTGGCCAACGAAAGCAATGCGCGTGAACATGTGCTGCGTTTGCGAGGCCAAGGAAGGCAATGCGCGTGGACTTGTGCTGAGTTTGGCTGGCCAAGGAAAGCAATGCGCGTGGACTTGTGCTTCCTTTTTCCTGGCCAACGAAAGCAATGCGCGTGAACATGTGCTGCGTATGCGTGGCCAAGGAGAGCGATGCGCGTGAACATGTACGTTTCGGTGGGGATGCGCGTGAACTCGATGACGGCTCTCTCGACCTGGTCAATAGGCGGCGAACGTCGACTCCGAGTTTTTCTTCTTAAAGCTCTGGCAATAGAGCACGTCTTCCGATTGGTGATAGGCGCGAATGTATTAACGGTATTTCGACTGTCGTCCTTATATATTATCGTCGAACTACTGTCCGGCAGACAAACTTCTCATTTGAACGCGCAAAAATCAGTGGAAACGGCGACCGTACGCCGACAACGTGGCGCTACGGCGAACACCGGCGCACAGCTGGGTTCGCCGCTCCGGACTGAGCTCCGTCGACGCAGCGTCCGGCGCTCGTTTAGCACGAACTGTGGAAATATCAAAGCGTTAGTGACCCTCCATAAAGCGGACTCGATTGCCTATAACAGATGGAAAATAGTTGGTGGTAATGCTCATTATGTGAGAAGTAGGCTAATGCCACGAGCTCGCACCGCTGCTGTGGGTACACTCGCTCGGGAGCAGGCCGATATCTAGTCGGCTGGAACGAGCAAACAGGATTGTTAGAAGGGATGGAGGGGGGACTCCTTGACCACAACAGCAAATGCAATGCGCCTGCACTTAACACTCTTCTGTTCATGAGGGGCAATGCGCGTGAATTCCGTACAACTGGCAAGTCCCTGGCCTGAAACGTCGTGCGCGGCGAGTCACTTGTAAATCCATCAAGTGCCTGGCCTGAAACGTCGTGCGCGGCGAGTCACTTGTCAATACAGCAAGTCCCTGGCCTGAAACGTCGTGCGCGGCGAGTCACTTGTCAATACAGCAAGTCCCTGGCCTGAAACGTCGTGCGCGGCGAGTCACTTGTCAATACAGCAAGTCCCTGGCCTGAAACGTCGTGCGCGGCGAGTCACTTGTGAATACAGCAAGTCCCAGGCCTGAAACGTCGTGCGCGGCGAGTCACTTGTCAATACAGCAAGTCCCTGGCCTGAAACGTCGTGCGCGGCGAGTCACTTGTCAATACAGCAAGTCCCTGGCCTGAAACGTCGTGCGCGGCGAGTCACTTGTGAATACAGCAAGTCCCTGGCCTGAAACGTCGTGCGCGGCGAGTCACTTGTAAATCCAGCAAGTCCCTGGCCTGAAACGTCGTGCGCGGCGAGTCACTTGTGAATAGAGCAAGTGCCTGGCCTGAAACGTCGTGCGCGGCGAGTCACTTGTCAATACAGCAAGTCCCTGGCCTGAAACGTCGTGCGCGGCGAGTCACTTGTAAATCCAGCAAGTCCCTGGCCTGAAACGTCGTGCGCGGCGAGTCACTTGTAAATCCAGCAAGTCCCTGGCCTGAAACGTCGTGTGCGGCGAGTCACTTGTAAATCCAGCAAGTCCCTGTCCTGAAACGTCGTGCGCGGCGAGTCACTTGTGAATACAGCAAGTCCCTGGCCTGAAACGTCGTGCGCGGCGAGTCACTTGTCAATACAGCAAGTCCCTGGCCTGAAACGTCGTGCGCGGCGAGTCACTTGTGAATACAGCAAGTCCCAGGCCTGAAACGTCGTGCGCGGCGAGTCACTTGTGAATACAGCAAGTCCCTGGCCTGAAACGTCGTGCGCGGCGAGTCACTTGTGAATACAGCAAGTCCCTGTCCTGAAACGTCGTGCGCGGCCAGTCACTTGTCAATACAGCAAGTCCCTGGCCTGAAACGTCGTGCGCGGCGAGTCACTTGTGAATACAGCAAGTCCCAGGCCTGAAACGTCGTGCGCGGCGAGTCACTTGTGAATACAGCAAGTCCCAGGCCTGAAACGTCGTGCGCGGCGAGTCACTTGTGAATACAGCAAGTCCCTGGCCTGAAACGTCGTGCGCGGCGAGTCACTTGTAAATCCAGCAAGTCCCTGTCCTGAAACGTCGTGCGCGGCGAGTCACTTGTCAATACAGCAAGTCCCTGGCCTGAAACGTCGTGCGCGGCGAGTCACTTGTGAATACAGCAAGTCCCAGGCCTGAAACGTCGTGCGCGGCGAGTCACTTGTGAATACAGCAAGTCCCTGGCCTGAAACGTCGTGCGCGGCGAGTCACTTGTGAATCCAGCAAGTCCCTGGCCTGAAACGTCGTGCGCGGCGAGTCACTTGTGAATACAGCAAGTCCCAGGCCTGAAACGTCGTGCGCGGCGAGTCACTTGTGAATACAGCAAGTCCCTGGCCTGAAACGTCGTGCGCGGCGAGTCACTTGTAAATCCAGCAAGTCCCTGTCCTGAAACGTCGTGCGCGGCCAGTCACTTGTCAATACAGCAAGTCCCTGGCCTGAAACGTCGTGCGCGGCGAGTCACTTGTGAATACAGCAAGTCCCAGGCCTGAAACGTCGTGCGCGGCGAGTCACTTGTGAATACAGCAAGTCCCAGGCCTGAAACGTCGTGCGCGGCGAGTCACTTGTGAATACAGCAAGTCCCTGGCCTGAAACGTCGTGCGCGGCGAGTCACTTGTGAATCCAGCAAGTCCCTGGCCTGAAACGTCGTGCGCGGCGAGTCACTTGTAAATCCATCAAGTGCCTGGCCTGAAACGTCGTGCTCGGCGAGTCACTTGTCAATACAGCAAGTCCCTGGCCTGAAACGTCGTGCGCGGCGAGTCACTTGTCAATACAGCAAGTCCCTGGCCTGAAACGTCGTGCGCGGCGAGTCACTTGTCAATACAGCAAGTCCCTGGCCTGAAACGTCGTGCGCGGCGAGTCACTTGTGAATACAGCAAGTCCCAGGCCTGAAACGTCGTGCGCGGCGAGTCACTTGTCAATACAGCAAGTCCCTGGCCTGAAACGTCGTGCGCGGCGAGTCACTTGTGAATACAGCAAGTCCCTGGCCTGAAACGTCGTGCGCGGCGAGTCACTTGTAAATCCAGCAAGTCCCTGGCCTGAAACGTCGTGCGCGGCGAGTCACTTGTGAATACAGCAAGTGCCTGGCCTGAAACGTCGTGCGCGGCGAGTCACTTCTGAATACAGCAAGTCCCTGGCCTGAAACGTCGTGCGCGGCGAGTCACTTGTGAATACAGCAAGTGCCTGGCCTGAAACGTCGTGCGCGGCGAGTCACTTGTGAATACAGCAAGTGCCTGGCCTGAAACGTCGTGCGCGGCGAGTCACTTGTGAATACAGCAAGTCCCTGGCCTGAAACGTCGTGCGCGGCGAGTCACTTGTGAATCCAGCAAGTCCCTGGCCTGAAACGTCGTGCGCGGCGAGTCACTTGTAAATCCATCAAGTGCCTGGCCTGAAACGTCGTGCGCGGCGAGTCACTTGTCAATACAGCAAGTCCCTGGCCTGAAACGTCGTGCGCGGCGAGTCACTTGTCAATACAGCAAGTCCCTGGCCTGAAACGTCGTGCGCGGCGAGTCACTTGTCAATACAGCAAGTCCCTGGCCTGAAACGTCGTGCGCGGCGAGTCACTTGTGAATACAGCAAGTCCCAGGCCTGAAACGTCGTGCGCGGCGAGTCACTTGTCAATACAGCAAGTCCCTGGCCTGAAACGTCGTGCGCGGCGAGTCACTTGTGAATACAGCAAGTCCCTGGCCTGAAACGTCGTGCGCGGCGAGTCACTTGTAAATCCAGCAAGTCCCTGGCCTGAAACGTCGTGCGCGGCGAGTCACTTGTGAATACAGCAAGTGCCTGGCCTGAAACGTCGTGCGCGGCGAGTCACTTGTCAATACAGCAAGTCCCTGGCCTGAAACGTCGTGCGCGGCGAGTCACTTGTGAATACAGCAAGTCCCTGGCCTGAAACGTCGTGCGCGGCGAGTCACTTGTGAATACAGCAAGTGCCTGGCCTGAAACGTCGTGCGCGGCGAGTCACTTGTGAATACAGCAAGTCCCTGGCCTGAAACGTCGTGCGCGGCGAGTCACTTGTGAATCCAGCAAGTCCCTGGCCTGAAACGTCGTGCGCGGCGAGTCACTTGTAAATCCATCAAGTGCCTGGCCTGAAACGTCGTGCGCGGCGAGTCACTTGTCAATACAGCAAGTCCCTGGCCTGAAACGTCGTGCGCGGCGAGTCACTTGTGAATACAGCAAGTCCCAGGCCTGAAACGTCGTGCGCGGCGAGTCACTTGTGAATACAGCAAGTCCCTGGCCTGAAACGTCGTGCGCGGCGAGTCACTTGTAAATCCAGCAAGTCCCTGTCCTGAAACGTCGTGCGCGGCGAGTCACTTGTCAATACAGCAAGTCCCTGGCCTGAAACGTCGTGCGCGGCGAGTCACTTGTGAATACAGCAAGTCCCAGGCCTGAAACGTCGTGCGCGGCGAGTCACTTGTGAATACAGCAAGTCCCTGGCCTGAAACGTCGTGCGCGGCGAGTCACTTGTGAATCCAGCAAGTCCCTGGCCTGAAACGTCGTGCGCGGCGAGTCACTTGTGAATACAGCAAGTCCCAGGCCTGAAACGTCGTGCGCGGCGAGTCACTTGTGAATACAGCAAGTCCCTGGCCTGAAACGTCGTGCGCGGCGAGTCACTTGTAAATCCAGCAAGTCCCTGTCCTGAAACGTCGTGCGCGGCCAGTCACTTGTCAATACAGCAAGTCCCTGTCCTGAAACGTCGTGCGCGGCGAGTCACTTGTGAATACAGCAAGTCCCTGGCCTGAAACGTCGTGCGCGGCGAGTCACTTGTCAATACAGCAAGTCCCTGGCCTGAAACGTCGTGCGCGGCGAGTCACTTGTGAATACAGCAAGTCCCAGGCCTGAAACGTCGTGCGCGGCGAGTCACTTGTGAATACAGCAAGTCCCTGGCCTGAAACGTCGTGCGCGGCGAGTCACTTGTGAATACAGCAAGTCCCTGTCCTGAAACGTCGTGCGCGGCCAGTCACTTGTCAATACAGCAAGTCCCTGGCCTGAAACGTCGTGCGCGGCGAGTCACTTGTGAATACAGCAAGTCCCAGGCCTGAAACGTCGTGCGCGGCGAGTCACTTGTGAATACAGCAAGTCCCAGGCCTGAAACGTCGTGCGCGGCGAGTCACTTGTGAATACAGCAAGTCCCTGGCCTGAAACGTCGTGCGCGGCGAGTCACTTGTAAATCCAGCAAGTCCCTGTCCTGAAACGTCGTGCGCGGCGAGTCACTTGTCAATACAGCAAGTCCCTGGCCTGAAACGTCGTGCGCGGCGAGTCACTTGTGAATACAGCAAGTCCCAGGCCTGAAACGTCGTGCGCGGCGAGTCACTTGTGAATACAGCAAGTCCCTGGCCTGAAACGTCGTGCGCGGCGAGTCACTTGTGAATCCAGCAAGTCCCTGGCCTGAAACGTCGTGCGCGGCGAGTCACTTGTGAATACAGCAAGTCCCAGGCCTGAAACGTCGTGCGCGGCGAGTCACTTGTGAATACAGTAAGTCCCTGGCCTGAAACGTCGTGCGCGGCGAGTCACTTGTAAATCCAGCAAGTCCCTGTCCTGAAACGTCGTGCGCGGCCAGTCACTTGTCAATACAGCAAGTCCCTGGCCTGAAACGTCGTGCGCGGCGAGTCACTTGTGAATACAGCAAGTCCCAGGCCTGAAACGTCGTGCGCGGCGAGTCACTTGTGAATACAGCAAGTCCCAGGCCTGAAACGTCGTGCGCGGCGAGTCACTTGTGAATACAGCAAGTCCCTGGCCTGAAACGTCGTGCGCGGCGAGTCACTTGTGAATCCAGCAAGTCCCTGGCCTGAAACGTCGTGCGCGGCGAGTCACTTGTAAATCCATCAAGTGCCTGGCCTGAAACGTCGTGCTCGGCGAGTCACTTGTCAATACAGCAAGTCCCTGGCCTGAAACGTCGTGCGCGGCGAGTCACTTGTCAATACAGCAAGTCCCTGGCCTGAAACGTCGTGCGCGGCGAGTCACTTGTCAATACAGCAAGTCCCTGGCCTGAAACGTCGTGCGCGGCGAGTCACTTGTGAATACAGCAAGTCCCAGGCCTGAAACGTCGTGCGCGGCGAGTCACTTGTCAATACAGCAAGTCCCTGGCCTGAAACGTCGTGCGCGGCGAGTCACTTGTGAATACAGCAAGTCCCTGGCCTGAAACGTCGTGCGCGGCGAGTCACTTGTAAATCCAGCAAGTCCCTGGCCTGAAACGTCGTGCGCGGCGAGTCACTTGTGAATACAGCAAGTGCCTGGCCTGAAACGTCGTGCGCGGCGAGTCACTTCTGAATACAGCAAGTCCCTGGCCTGAAACGTCGTGCGCGGCGAGTCACTTGTGAATACAGCAAGTGCCTGGCCTGAAACGTCGTGCGCGGCGAGTCACTTGTGAATACAGCAAGTGCCTGGCCTGAAACGTCGTGCGCGGCGAGTCACTTGTGAATACAGCAAGTCCCTGGCCTGAAACGTCGTGCGCGGCGAGTCACTTGTGAATCCAGCAAGTCCCTGGCCTGAAACGTCGTGCGCGGCGAGTCACTTGTAAATCCATCAAGTGCCTGGCCTGAAACGTCGTGCGCGGCGAGTCACTTGTCAATACAGCAAGTCCCTGGCCTGAAACGTCGTGCGCGGCGAGTCACTTGTCAATACAGCAAGTCCCTGGCCTGAAACGTCGTGCGCGGCGAGTCACTTGTCAATACAGCAAGTCCCTGGCCTGAAACGTCGTGCGCGGCGAGTCACTTGTGAATACAGCAAGTCCCAGGCCTGAAACGTCGTGCGCGGCGAGTCACTTGTCAATACAGCAAGTCCCTGGCCTGAAACGTCGTGCGCGGCGAGTCACTTGTGAATACAGCAAGTCCCTGGCCTGAAACGTCGTGCGCGGCGAGTCACTTGTAAATCCAGCAAGTCCCTGGCCTGAAACGTCGTGCGCGGCGAGTCACTTGTGAATACAGCAAGTGCCTGGCCTGAAACGTCGTGCGCGGCGAGTCACTTGTCAATACAGCAAGTCCCTGGCCTGAAACGTCGTGCGCGGCGAGTCACTTGTGAATACAGCAAGTCCCTGGCCTGAAACGTCGTGCGCGGCGAGTCACTTGTGAATACAGCAAGTGCCTGGCCTGAAACGTCGTGCGCGGCGAGTCACTTGTGAATACAGCAAGTCCCTGGCCTGAAACGTCGTGCGCGGCGAGTCACTTGTGAATCCAGCAAGTCCCTGGCCTGAAACGTCGTGCGCGGCGAGTCACTTGTAAATCCATCAAGTGCCTGGCCTGAAACGTCGTGCGCGGCGAGTCACTTGTCAATACAGCAAGTCCCTGGCCTGAAACGTCGTGCGCGGCGAGTCACTTGTGAATACAGCAAGTCCCAGGCCTGAAACGTCGTGCGCGGCGAGTCACTTGTGAATACAGCAAGTCCCTGGCCTGAAACGTCGTGCGCGGCGAGTCACTTGTAAATCCAGCAAGTCCCTGTCCTGAAACGTCGTGCGCGGCGAGTCACTTGTCAATACAGCAAGTCCCTGGCCTGAAACGTCGTGCGCGGCGAGTCACTTGTGAATACAGCAAGTCCCAGGCCTGAAACGTCGTGCGCGGCGAGTCACTTGTGAATACAGCAAGTCCCTGGCCTGAAACGTCGTGCGCGGCGAGTCACTTGTGAATCCAGCAAGTCCCTGGCCTGAAACGTCGTGCGCGGCGAGTCACTTGTGAATACAGCAAGTCCCAGGCCTGAAACGTCGTGCGCGGCGAGTCACTTGTGAATACAGCAAGTCCCTGGCCTGAAACGTCGTGCGCGGCGAGTCACTTGTAAATCCAGCAAGTCCCTGTCCTGAAACGTCGTGCGCGGCCAGTCACTTGTCAATACAGCAAGTCCCTGGCCTGAAACGTCGTGCGCGGCGAGTCACTTGTGAATACAGCAAGTCCCAGGCCTGAAACGTCGTGCGCGGCGAGTCACTTGTGAATACAGCAAGTCCCAGGCCTGAAACGTCGTGCGCGGCGAGTCACTTGTGAATACAGCAAGTCCCTGGCCTGAAACGTCGTGCGCGGCGAGTCACTTGTGAATCCAGCAAGTCCCTGGCCTGAAACGTCGTGCGCGGCGAGTCACTTGTAAATCCATCAAGTGCCTGGCCTGAAACGTCGTGCGCGGCGAGTCACTTGTCAATACAGCAAGTCCCTGGCCTGAAACGTCGTGCGCGGCGAGTCACTTGTCAATACAGCAAGTCCCTGGCCTGAAACGTCGTGCGCGGCGAGTCACTTGTCAATACAGCAAGTCCCTGGCCTGAAACGTCGTGCGCGGCGAGTCACTTGTGAATACAGCAAGTCCCAGGCCTGAAACGTCGTGCGCGGCGAGTCACTTGTCAATACAGCAAGTCCCTGGCCTGAAACGTCGTGCGCGGCGAGTCACTTGTGAATACAGCAAGTCCCTGGCCTGAAACGTCGTGCGCGGCGAGTCACTTGTAAATCCAGCAAGTCCCTGGCCTGAAACGTCGTGCGCGGCGAGTCACTTGTGAATACAGCAAGTGCCTGGCCTGAAACGTCGTGCGCGGCGAGTCACTTCTGAATACAGCAAGTCCCTGGCCTGAAACGTCGTGCGCGGCGAGTCACTTGTGAATACAGCAAGTGCCTGGCCTGAAACGTCGTGCGCGGCGAGTCACTTGTGAATACAGCAAGTGCCTGGCCTGAAACGTCGTGCGCGGCGAGTCACTTGTGAATACAGCAAGTCCCTGGCCTGAAACGTCGTGCGCGGCGAGTCACTTGTGAATCCAGCAAGTCCCTGGCCTGAAACGTCGTGCGCGGCGAGTCACTTGTAAATCCATCAAGTGCCTGGCCTGAAACGTCGTGCGCGGCGAGTCACTTGTCAATACAGCAAGTCCCTGGCCTGAAACGTCGTGCGCGGCGAGTCACTTGTCAATACAGCAAGTCCCTGGCCTGAAACGTCGTGCGCGGCGAGTCACTTGTGAATCCAGCAAGTCCCTGGCCTGAAACGTCGTGCGCGGCGAGTCACTTGTAAATCCATCAAGTGCCTGGCCTGAAACGTCGTGCGCGGCGAGTCACTTGTCAATACAGCAAGTCCCTGGCCTGAAACGTCGTGCGCGGCGAGTCACTTGTCAATACAGCAAGTCCCTGGCCTGAAACGTCGTGCGCGGCGAGTCACTTGTCAATACAGCAAGTCCCTGGCCTGAAACGTCGTGCGCGGCGAGTCACTTGTGAATACAGCAAGTCCCAGGCCTGAAACGTCGTGCGCGGCGAGTCACTTGTCAATACAGCAAGTCCCTGGCCTGAAACGTCGTGCGCGGCGAGTCACTTGTAAATCCAGCAAGTCCCTGGCCTGAAACGTCGTGCGCGGCGAGTCACTTGTGAATACAGCAAGTGCCTGGCCTGAAACGTCGTGCGCGGCGAGTCACTTGTCAATACAGCAAGTCCCTGGCCTGAAACGTCGTGCGCGGCGAGTCACTTGTGAATACAGCAAGTCCCTGGCCTGAAACGTCGTGCGCGGCGAGTCACTTGTGAATACAGCAAGTGCCTGGCCTGAAACGTCGTGCGCGGCGAGTCACTTGTCAATACAGCAAGTCCCTGGCCTGAAACGTCGTGCCCGGCGATTTCCTCGTCAATGATGTTCGAAGAAGCTTCGGAGGATCCGCCCTTTCGATGAGGTTTTTGCCCATATAAAACAATGCTCAAGACCATTCGGCGCCGATGCCTCGGCGGCCCTTTCGGTATATGTAAGAGAGGTGCTCGAGTCGATGTAATCGTCTTGGGTATGCTCTCCATCGTTGTCATCCACTGCATTACCGCGGGTCGGTGTCTCTGACCGAATGGCCCTTATGCGGTAGGCGCCGTAGGCGTTACGAGTTCGTCGATTCTTCATTGAATCGTCGATAAATACCGAGCATCGACTCACTCGATTCCGAGCGAGAATAAACTTTTGCACGTCATTTCCACGCGAATGGCGATGAAATGTCGCTGACCACGACGACTT
>NW_026707147.1:0-33826 GCF_024137745.1 Phymastichus coffea
TCGCTTGGTAACCTTTCGTCGATTTCCGACTTGCCTTTGCCCCCCCGC
This sequence comes from Phymastichus coffea, assembly GCF_024137745.1. Taxonomy (NCBI): domain Eukaryota; kingdom Metazoa; phylum Arthropoda; class Insecta; order Hymenoptera; family Eulophidae; genus Phymastichus; species Phymastichus coffea. Next base: position 49 of record NW_026707147.1, read on the forward strand.
CGCGAACCGTCTAGAATCCTCTCCGTCCGAGCGGCTCGCTACACTACGAATGCCAGCCGAACAATGCGAAATTTCAGACGACCGAGTCGTTGATTCCGTTTCGACAACGCGCAGATTGGGATCGCGCAGGGGAGTTTTTCCTTTCAGCCCCGTCTCTTGTGAATTACAAATCGAGTTCTAATGGCTCTTCGATGGGTCATTTACGAGTCCACCGTCGCAATCGAGACGGCCAATCGATATGCGTCCGACGTTGCGACACGGCATCGCTGATGAAAGCAACGCTACGCACGCCCGGAAAAACGAGCAGTGCGCACTCGCGAGATGGAAAGAAAAAGGTGTTATGTGGGTGTAGCCGACGAGGTCGTTGAATAAATCAGGCAACGCGTGCCTCCCGGGCAAAGTCGAGCTGTGGCGCGGCCGAGGACCGCGACGAAAGCCACGCGGCGCGGAAGTCGATCGCGAGCGACCGCGTCGCATCGTTCGGCCGGTCGCGCCCCCTTTTCCGAGAGTCACGGCAAGGTCGCGGGCATAAGACGCTCGAGTCACGCGCGCACACCGTGGTCGTCTCGCAGGATGAGCACGAAGCTCGCGACGTGACGCACCTCCGTCGCGATTGCCGGAGGGCATTGACTAGCGAGTGGAAAAGCGGCGAAAAACGAAAAAAATAACTCTTATCTACCTCTATCTGTGTCTATCTCTCTCTTCCTTTCCCGCACGTAGGCGCGCAGCCCGCGATCACGTAGGCGCGTCTCCGTGCCGAGTGCCCCAAATTCGCTCAGCCATCGCGAAACCGCTGTAAACGATAAGCGAGAAAAATCCGCTCCGAGCTCGAAGCTGTACGCGCGCGCGCGCGCAAAGTGATCGGCGCTCGCGTAACGCGCCGCTCGGTCGCGTTTGCACAACGCGAATCCATCGGCGATCGACGGCAAATCGACATCGCGCGCGCGCGTACGTTCCGCAATCGTCCGCGGCCGGCAAGAGGCGCGAGCGAAAGCACGGGGCAAAAAGAGGAGCGCGAACGAGCGGAGGACGAAGAAGAGCAAAAAGGCGTCGGACGGGTCGTAAAACGCGCGCGGCGGCCGAGATCGCCGGGCTCGACGGAGGCGTAAACGCGGAGAGCGCGCGACGCCCGATGGCTCCGCGTTCCCTCGTAATTTAGCCCGCGAGGTGTTCGAGACCGAGCCATTCGCGCGTTTCTAACGAGCGCGAAAAGTAATGGCTCGTCGATTGGTGTTTTATGTGCCGCTAATGAGACGAACGTGCGCGGGACGGTCGCGCGCGCACGTATACCTCGTTAATGGCGCGTTTACGCACAATCGATGCATTATCGCTGTAACTGGAGAAACGAACTCGCGGCCGAGGCAATCAGCGCGTCTCGCTCTCCTCGTGAAATACCTGGTCGTCGCGGATCGGCTCCGCGGCCGGGCAGGCGGACAGCCGGGAAAGCTCGGCGACGCGCGAAAGCTCCACTCGACGGCAAGTGCGAGACGGCGAGAGAGCTCGGAGCGAGGAGCGAGGAGCGAGGAGCGAGGAGCGAGAGGCGAGCGACGTCGGATCCCCCACCCCGGCGCGCTCGGCCGCTCGCTCGCTCGGTCGCTCGGGCTCGCGTGCGCGAGCGCCGTATAAAGGGGCCGCGTGCTCGCCGAGAGCAGCGCACTCCCTCGCGAGAGGCTTCGCCGCGCGAGCACACGGTGTCCGGACGAGTCGGCGCTTCGGTGGTGGTCAGCTCCCGCCTCTCTCAGCCCAGCGGCCGGTCACACGGCGGCATCACCGTCAAGATCGACGTGCCAGTGGTAATGTGCGTGCGCGCCCTAGCCGGCGACGAGGCGGCCGCCGGCTCCTCGGGCCGGCCGGACGAGACGGCGCCGTCGCCGCCGGACAGCGGCCGGAAGCAGCGCCTGAGCCGCGCCAAGGAGAAGTACATGCGGCTGCACGAGCAGATGCAGGAGCGCGAGCAGCGCGAGACCCGCCGCCGGGAGCTGCGCGAGGAGCGCGCCGCCGGCTGGACGGCGCGCGCCGCCAGGATCTGCAGGACCGGCCTCGCCGCGCTGGCCCAGCGCGCCGCCAAGTGGCAGGAGTCCAAGGTCTACAAGTGAGTCGCCTTCCTTCGCCGCGGCATTGACCGAGTTCGCCCCGCGGGGCTCTCGCGCGGCCACCCGCGCTCGCGCCCACGGCCGAGCGCCGACGCCGCGCGGCTCGCTCGCCCGGCCCGCGGCGGTATCTGGCGCTCGTTTATTTTTAGGGGCTACTTTTTGCCGCTGCACCGGCCCAGCGCTCGCTCCGACCGCGCCGATCGCGCCACGCTGCTAATTGCAGCGAGCTCGCTCTCTCCCTCCGGCCGTCGTGTCGCTCCGACGCTCGCCGGTCCGCCGATCGCGTGGCCGCCGCTCGGAAGTGACGCCCGTGGACGCGTCGCCCGACAGCCGGGCCGGGCGTCCCTTCGCGCGCCTGCGGCAAACGTGTTCGACCTCGCGCGCTCGATCGGCCGCGGCAGCTGACGACCCACCTGTCGAACGCAAATACGAATTCGATGCGGCCTGTCGACAAATGGAACGCGCGCGCGCCCGGGCGCACGTCGTCCACGCGTAACTTTCGCACCTGCGGGAAAAAGTCGGAACTTCGCCTTGAGCGTACGAGGAACGCGGCACCGAGTACGGCGTGGCGTCGCGAGCGCGCGCGCGCGCTAACGCACGTCGTCGACGCTACAGCGCAGCCTAATTTTCGCACCTGCCGGAAAAAATTTGACGAACCGTCGGCGACGTTGGCGGTGGCGCGGGGCGTGGCGTCGCTTAAAAATACATCGCCGGAGCTGCAACGCCGCCTGATTCTCGCTCCTATCGCGGGCGAACGAAATGTAAATAAAATTGACGATTCGCCAATAATATTGACCGAACCGCGGGTGTGCCGTCAACGATTCGCGCGCGCGCGTCGGGCCGTCGCGCCGCCGTCACCTAATTCTCACGCACCTGCGGGAAAATAATTTCGGAACTCGAGCGATAAGAAATTAGACGTCGGCTAATCTTATCGCGCCGCCGCCGCCTAATTTTTCGCAGCTGCGGGGAAAAAAAGAAAGAAAAATGAGTTTCGGAACCGGCAATAAAAAAGCAAAAAAAGAATTGGAACGCCGCGCCGTAATCTTATCGGGTCGTCGGCCAATTTCGCCCACCTGCGGGAAAACTTTGGACCACGGCGGCGGCGCGACGCGTGGCCTAATCTTATCGTGGGCGCGCATCGTCTGCGCGGGCGTACCGCCGTCGCTCGCCGGAAAAATTTCGGAACTGGCGCTAATTGGATGATCGATCATCCGGCGGTCGTCGGCGCGGTCGTTTATCGCTGTTCGCCGGGGTGACTTATCGCGCGACTGACTTTCGCCGCCGGCGGCCCGGCCGCGACCCACCGGCCGCGATAGCGAGCCGATTCACGTGTACGGATTCCCGGCTGCGAGGAGGCGCGCGACGGGCCGCCGCGGCTCCCCGTCGATAGAGCTTCCGGCAGCGCGTTACGCAACGCGCCGCGCGCACGAGAGAATCTTTTTATTGCATTTTCTATTAATAACGAGGGGAGGAAAGTAGGCTAGGCGCGCGCTCGGCCGCCGGCTCTCGCTCATTGTCTTTAAGTTTAGTTCGCGCGCGCGCAGGGTGTATTTTCGAATGGGCTGCCTTATTTATACGCGTCCTTTCGAGGCTCGCCGGGCTAATTGATCGGCGCTCCGACCTTTGCGGCTCTCCCCGCGTTCTCCCGCGGAGTGCCGTCCGAGAAGCTCGCCGGCGGCCGAGCCGCGCGAGACGCCGTCGGCCGGCCACGTTTCGGTCGCGTGCGCGCGCGCCGAGTCCAGAAGTAGCGTGCCGCTCGCGCGGCTCTCCGGTGCGCGATTCGCCGCGAAAGACGTGTCGCCGATCGTCGCGAACCCGCCTCCGCGCCCCGTCTCTCGGAGGCACGCGCGCGCGTCTCTCTGTCTTCCCCCGGCGGCGTGGCTTCGATCCCAGCGAGCGCCGCGTAATTTTCCGCGCGCGCTCGCGCTGCTTATCTTCGCGCGCAACTTTGGCTCGAGGCTCGCCGTCTCGGGCGTTTATTACCGACGCGGCGGGACCGCGAGACGCAGCAAAATGCAAAAAACGCCGAGTGGAGCAGGAGAGCGTCGACATGAGCCGCCAGTCGACGGTCACGTAGGCATCGGCTTGCGAAATCCGAGGCAGTCGCGCGTCGAGAGGCCGCGCGCTCGGTCGCTTCGATTGCCCACGATGGGCCCGCCCGCCAGGGTCCTCGAGGGTCGTCGCGCGCGCGCGCGCTCGGCCGCTCTCTCTCCCATCCGCGCGGAGCCGGGCGCGGCCCCGTGGACGGGTGCAGCCCGACCACCGCGCGGGTGATTTACGGGCGCCCATTGTGTCGGACGCGCGCTTCAGGCGCGGCCTAAATCCGGAAACGCCGATGCGGATTTGTCTCCGGCGTCGCGCCCATCGCCGAGGGACCGTCGACGAGGCGCGAGCGAGCCTCGGAGTTAGCGATCGTTAATCGGTGCCCGCTCGGCAAGCGACGCCCGGCCGAACGGCCCGCGATTAGCGGCGGCACATTGTGCTCGTTGCGCGAAATTCGGCCGCGAGCGCGGGCAGGCGCGAGCCCCGCGGCACCCTGCGACGAGCGACGCCGCGATCAAGGCCGCGCGGACGGCCCGAGGCGGCTACCGGTCCGCCGAGCAGCGCCCGTGGCACCGTTATCCCGGGGAAGACGCGCGGATCGGAGAGGAAGAACGAGTTTGACGGCGCGATGAGTCGGCGACAGCCACGGCTCGCGGGAGCCAGAAGAGGCGGTGTTGCGCAACGCGGCCGCCGCGTCGGGCGCGCGCTAATGGGTCCGCGGGCGTCGCCGATCGACGATTCGCGGGTGCGCGCCAGCCCGCGAGTCCCTTGCCTCGGTCGACGCGTAAGCAAATGCGACGACGCGGGCCCGTAATTTACGAGCCGAACGACTTGGCCGAGAGAAAAAGCTGCCCGCGAGGCTGGACTTTGCCTTTTATCGCGTGATGGACACGCGGGAATTTCGGGCTTGTCTCGCTCCTCCGCCACCCCCCCCCCCCCCTCACCGTCTGGTTTTTTGCCGGTCAATGGAATCTTGTTAGATGTCAGTCCGATCGTGTACGACAACAATGAATGGGAAACGAGACCGTCGGCGGCGCGCCCGACTTCGCGCAGTACGCTCGCGCAGCCGGCATCGCAGCATTCGAACGAAAGAGCGCATACAGTCGACGGCGAGCAGCTCTTTTATTTTGAGGTGAGCGGCATTCTTTCGAGAGAGAGAGAGAGAGAGAAAGAGCCCCGGGTCTACGCTTATTTATGGGCGCGCGTGCGCGGCGGCAATGATTCGAGCGTGGCGCGATCAGTCGCTCGTTATCACTGGCGCGATCGCCAAAAAATTCCCCGAGGGGCGGCGGTGCCAGGGGGGGACGGGAGCAGCGCTGGTTTTTTCTTTCGTTTCTTTTTTTTTTTTGTCTTTTTTATTTTCGTCGTCCGGCGATTCGAGTCGACTATAAAGCCCCTCCTAATCGCGCTTCCTCATTCGGGCCGCGTCAATCAGGCGACGCGCGCGGCGCAGATCAAAACCGCGAGTGCAACTGCGGCGAACTCGGAGGTGAGCGAATCGACGATTCGCTCGGCCGAGTTCAACGATCCGCCGGCGCAGACTCCGACTCCCGCGTATCCCCCTTCTGCTCGGCACATTAGCGGCTCGTTTGGAAAACTGATCCGGATACTCGATGTTCAAGCTCCTTCTCTTTTTTGCGCTTCGCTGACCCTCGTGGCTGATGGAACTAAATTGAGCGATTTGTTTTGCGCGTGTGCGTGTGTGTATTTTTTCTTTCTCTCTCTCTCTCTCTCTTTCTCTATCTCTGCTTCAGCCGTCGTTTCGTTCGCGCGCGTCTACGATTCGACGGTGAACGGATCCTGGAAGCGAAACGGGGTGCGACCGCGAGAGGTTGCTGTCGCTCGACGCGCGTCAGCCCGATAATCAATCGACTGACGAGACTGAACGCGAGCAGGCGAACCGGATTTCGGCGGGGGGAGGGAGGGGGAGACGAGCTGCGAGAAACTCGATTCCTCAAAATTCGCGCAACACGCGGCGGCGGTACGTTGAACCCCGGTAATTCTCTCCCCGCGGCGAGATGTCGACGTTGCCCGGCCGGTGCGCAAACATCGCGAGCGATCGACAAATAATCGAACGGAAATTCGGCCGACGCGGATTGTTGTTGCAGAGCGAGGGCTGACGGATCGAGTCCGTTCGCCTCGCCCGCGGCGATCCGCGACGGGGAAAGCGCCGCGGGCGCGCGAGCGGAGACAGGACCGTTAGAGAGGAGTCGTGAGCGCGCGCAGGCGCCCGCACGCGCAATAAAAGCGACGCGACGAGTCGCCGCGGCTTCCTTAATGGCTGATTTACGGCCGCGGCTCTCGCCACGAGGTCGCGCGAGCGGGTCCACGGGTCAAAGTCCACGTCGACCGCGGGATCGTCCGCGCGCGGCGGGGAGGGACCGCCCGGCGACCTTGACCCTCGCCGGTCGGCGTTGCGGATGTGCCACCGCGAGGACAGCGAGAGATTCCTCGGCGAGGAGGGTCCGAGGCGACTCGACTCGCTCACCTGATTTGTCGGCGCGACGGCGCGTTTCGTCGACGATCGTCGTTGGACGCACCTCTCGGCGAACCGAACGCCAAGCGAATCGCAGAGCGAGCGACACTCTCGCCCCCCCCCCCCCCCCCAAAAGAGCGCAGCGGCGCCGCACTTATCGCGAGTCTCCGCGCGGCCGCCATCCCAGCAATGTCGTTCCAATTACCCGATCCGCTTCTTCGCCTCTCCCTCCTCCGAAGTCCCCCCACCCCCTAAAACAAGGCAACGACGAAGCCATTCAATTAGCGGCCAATTATAGCCATGAATTCTCTCTCTGTGTCGTCCCCCTTGACGTTGATCGCGACGCGCGCGACAGCCCGGGAGCAATCGATCCCTCGGCCGTCGCCGCCTCGTTAGCGCGCGAGGCGCTCGAACCTGGGAACAGGTGGCCGCCGCGAGAGCCCGACGATCGAGACGCGGAGATCGGCCGCGCGATTGGCGATCCCGAGCCCCGCTCCTCCGCGACGCGACGCCCGATAAATCATGCGCGCTCGACGACCGGCTGGCAGCCGCTCAACACCGGTAGTGAGCGCACCCGGGCGCTCGGACCGGGCCGGGGATGCGCGCGGCGATCGATCGCCCCCGTCGACGGCACGGCCCGCTCGCGCGGCCGCACGCTTCGCGGCAGCGCGCCGGCGGCTGCGGCACCGGCGGCGCGCAAGTCGGCCGCGCCCGGAAATAGACCCGTCGGCCGCCTCGGCTCCCTCTTGCGCGCCGTCCACCATAAATTCGCTCGCTATAATTACGCCCGCGATATTAATAGGCCGCCGATGGAATGCCCTTCTCGCCGATCGGCCCGGCGATCGGCCCGCCGTCGGCGATAACGCCGCGCGATAGGATCCGGCCGCGACGGGACAGCGCGCGACGAAGCGGGACAGGCGCGGGCTCAACTGGAACAATGTAATCACGGCCGGTCGGGGGATTAACGGTAAGCTCTCGGCCGATCGAAATCGAGGCGAGCGCCTCGATTTATTATCCGGATGTCCGAGGTATCGCCAGCTCCGGATCTCTCTCTCACTCTCTCTCTCTCTAATAACGCCGCAATCGATCGGATACGACTCGCTCGTTTTCTCGTTGGGGGCGCAGAAGCTTGCCAGGACGACCGGCCGAGGACTCGGTACCGACGCTCCCGGACGCGCGCCGCTCTGCGCTCCGCGGCCTGCTCGCGGACGCTCGCACCTCCATCGGTCTTCTTCTCCGCCTCTTCCGGCGCGCCGACGGCTCTCGCTCGCTCGCTCCCTCCCCCCGTTCACCTCCGAGATCGCGGCCGGACCCGCGGCCGGCTCGACGTCGAGGCGCCTGGCCGCGAGAAAGCGCGGCCGCCGATGCGCGATAAGGCGCGCGCGCGCGCGATCGAGGCGGACGACCGCGTCTAGCCGGCGTGCGAACCCGCTCGTCGCCGGGCGATCGCTCTCGCGGATAAGGGGCCGAGCATCGATCACGCGCGGCTAATCACGGCCGGCCGGCGCAGTTTGTCGGCGCGCGGCCCGCGGCTAATCGCCGATACCGCGCAGCTCGCCGGCACGTGAGTTACGGGCGGCTCGTTGCCCTCCCCGCCGTTCGATCGGACCCGCGAACGCTCGGCCGGCGACGCGTCTGCCCGAGGTTCGATAAGCGCGCCGAGCGAACGTCTCGCCGAGACTGAACGGCGCGACGCGCCGCCACCGCTCTGATTCACCGCGAGCACCCGAGCGACGCGCGCGCTCGCTCGGTTGATCGGCGGATCGGCGCCCCGAACGGACCTCGCGTGCGCAAGCCAATTGTGTCGCTTCCGCGCGCGCGCGAAATCGGCGTTGTTGACTCGCGCGATAACGGCTCAGCCGTGGCGCCGCTCGCAACTCGTCTGGTTCCCTAGAATTTGCTTTTTCTTTTATTGCTCGTCTCGTTTTATTTGCTTTCCGAATGACTATCCGATTGGGTAATCCCGTGGATCGACGAGCAAAAGAGGCCACGGCGAAGGAGAACGCGTTTTAGTTTTTTACTTCTCGCGCTATCTGCGGGATTCTCCAAGGTAACATCCTCGTTTCTCGCGCGACCAAAGCCAGAGGAAAAGGCGACCGCGGCGCTGCAGCGGGGGGAAAAATTCCATGACGACGGCTCGGACGTGCCGTTCCGCACGTTCGCGCGCTCGCCAAACTGCATATGCCGCCTTGACCTTGCAGCGCGATCGTGACGTCGCGGCCACCTGACGGACGCGCCGCGACGCGGGCCGCGCGATCGCGTCGCTTCCGCTCGGCGGAATGCCGACGCGAGCGCGGCGGCGGCGGCGGCGCGCTCGCGTCGCCTCCTAACCACCGCTAAACGCCACTGGTATGCGCGCTCGCGCCCAAGGCCGCGCGCGACCCCGCGGCGATCCTCGACCCGCGGTCGCCGGATCGCCGATGCGGTCGGCGAGCGCGCCACGCCGCGGAGGCGCCTCCGCGCGGCACGGAAGCGTCGTGCCGGCGCGCACATCAAACGAGGCGCCGCTCCCGAATTAGCGCCGACGTGCCTCTGCGGCCTCGCTCGCTGCCTTCCTCTCATCCCCGTCGTTTCGCTCGGCGGTTGGCGCGGATGCAATAAAAGCGTGCGCCGCTGGACTGTACGCGTACGCCAAGCTCGCCGGTCGCTCGTCGCCTTTCTCGACTCGCTTGCTCGGCGCGAGTCTGCCGTTGGTCGCCGGAGAGATGTTCGACGATTTCGCGCCTGGTCCCGAGCTTCCCGCGGTCGGCTCGTCTCCGTCAGTGCGATTACGACTCGACTTTCCTCGCGGAACAAAAGGGAAAGAGAACGGAAAATCAACGACGCACGATTATTTCACGCGAGCGTTGGCGGACATGTATGCTCGTTTTGCGCGTCGCCCGAAGGCCCCCCTTGTCGCGAGCGAATCTCCACGGCGAGTTCGGCGTACGCGCTTGCTTCGAAGCGCACGCCTCTATAATCGAAAAGAAAAAAAAAAGAAGAAAAAAAAAATTCCATGCCCTCGGGGTCCGTTTGGGCGAAAGGCGGCCCGCTCTCCGAACGAGGAGAGATTTATCACGAGCGGATTAACGAGCGCGGCGCTATACGCATTAACGAGCCGCGCGTGGGATGCGTCGGGGCCGCGGCTTTCAATTGAATCGTTGAGTTTCTCTCTTTGGGCCTCTCGCTCGCGCGCTGCCTTTGTATCGACCACCGCGCTGCCGAATAATCGCCACTGCTCTCTCCCTCGACCGAAAGTCTCGCGCGCGCCCCCGGGCGATTCGGAACGCTCGCACCGCCAAAACAGCCACGCCTCTGCCCCCCACCCTCCCCCCCCCACCAGAGAGCGGTTACCGCGCAGAAGCTCGTTTAATTTCGCCCCGATAAAAAAAAACGAAACGAGATGCATGTAAGCGCTCGTCGGAGCGTTCGCTAATCGAATTAGCCGCGCTCGAAAAATTCAGGCTAACGACACACGCCGCTTGGATGGAAATGGAAGCAGAGCGAGCTGCCGTGCGCCCACCTCCCCTCTCTCCGTCCATCCGCTGGAACGCACACGCACGAATCTCGCTACGAGGGTGCGAAAGAGTCGCGCGGCCGAGGCAAATGTCCGCAGGCCGCAGCCGTCGTCGCGGGGGAGAAGACAAAAAGAGAGCGAGCTCCTCCACCGCGCGTCGAATTCTCCTTGGCTCGGGCGCACGAGAGAGGCAGGAACGAAAGTGAGAAAAAAGAAAGGGCCGCGCGTAAACCAGTCGTTTCGGTAACGCGCGCGCTCCCGCGGGACATTTGCATGTGGGCGCTCGCTCGCCGGGGAAAGCCGCGCGTCGGCCGGCTTGACGCGAGGCGTAATTGCACGCTCGCGATCATTCGCCCGTCGAGCGTGCGAAAGACAAAAAGACAAGAAGAAGAGGGGAAAAATCGCGGAGAGAAAGCGCGGCAAGGGAGGCGGTTCGCGCGCCATGAATATTCAGGCGGCCCGCGGCGTTGCGACGCGCTAGGAGCGGTCGGGGCGAGAGATAAGAGGCCAAGCGCGGACTTGTCACACTCGTTGCACTGCTTTTCCAGAGTTCTGTTCTGCACGACGCAGCCGGCGCACGTGATCACGATCGCGGCGGCGCTGTGCGTCACCTCGGCCCTGCTGCCCAACTCGGCGTCGAGCGCGGCGTCGCCGGCCGGCCAGCGCTCGGGCCTCGCCTCCTTCGTCTACCTGGCCTCCTTCGTCATGCACATCGGCTCGCAGGTCTGGATGACCTTCGTTTCCGGTAAGGAGGCGGATGCGCGACCGCGCCGCCGGGACACCACCTAAGGCTCCCTCGCTGTTGCAGGTTTATCCTTGTATTTCGCCCTGCCGCGCCACACGTTCGGCGAGGTGCAGCGAGTGCTGTTTCCGCGCTACTTCACCCTCAACGCCTGCCTCAGCCTCACCACCTTGCTCATCTACGTGAAGCACCACCCGACGGCCAGCTGGGACGCCGAGATCGCCACGCAGGTGGCGGGCATGGGCGGCGCCTTCTTCCTCGAGCTGCTGATCCGCCTGTACCTGACGCCGCCGCTGCTGCGGCTCATCGACCAGAAGACGAGCATCGAGCGCGCGGCCGGCGTGGGCGCCGAGGTCGGCACGCACGAGCCCGGCCCGCTCAAGCACTGCCCGCACTACCTGAGCATCCACCAGACCTTCCGGCGCATCCACGTGGCCATCGCCATGGGCAACATGCTCACGATGGCCTGCACGGTGCTCCACCTGCACCACGTCGCCGGCAAGCTCTGCGTGCTCTAGGCCGCGACCCCACCCCCTGGACCGCGACTCTCGCGCGCCGCACCTCGAGAGGACCCCTTGTAAATAGATGCACTCGAAGCGCGCGCGCGTCCCGGCGGTTCGCCCGCGCGCGATCCTAGCGCGAGAGTTCGCGTTGACATTACAAATTACATACACATACGTACGTACGCGCGTAGCTGCGATTTACGAGCCGACGAACGCGCCTGTGCCTACGCGCGAAAATACACGAGCCGATTTCCGTCGTGGCAGATCTTATCGTGCTCTCGCTCTCGGGCGCGTGCGCGAAAATGCGCATACCTATGAGGAACGAGTTCTTTTTTTTTTTTCCTTTTTCTTCCCTCCAAATTCATTTTGTTTTGTTTTGTGTGTGCGTGTGCGATTTTATTATTTTTTTCCCCCTTTTCTTTTTTTTTCCTTTGCCGATCTCCGGCGTCGATACATTTTCGCGAGGAGTGGAAAATTCTGTCGCGTCGTCGAAACGGCAGGTCCATCCCTAACGACTTCGCTGGGGACAGATCGTGTTTTCTTCAACGCTGCGGGACCACGCGTTTTTCTCTTTCCCTTTCTCTCTCTCTCTCTCTCTCTCGTCCGCGAGATTGAACACAGCAATGGAATATAGAACGCTTTGCTGAGAGATTCGAGTTTTTGTTTTTTTTTGTTTTTCTTTTGTTTTGTTTTCTTTTTTTTTTTTTACTTCCGCTTCGTTTGCAGCAAAGGCGGAGATTAAATTTCGCGAAACACTTAGAGTTACGAGATAAACTTGAATTTCGCTTGTCATAATTATACGTTGCCAAGTCGCGCTGATACTTGTCGTGTAGTCTACTATTTTTCAGTGTGTTCCATACGCGCACTCTGTATCAGAGTGTTAGCCCGCGATTAATAATCGAAAATAATGCAACCTAAACGTAATCGCCGGTAAATGAATACCTTTTTCCTGTTATACGAAATACACAACGAAACCCGTAAACCCAACAACGTTGTTTTCTTTTGTCTCATAATTTATGTTGCATGACATTATCTCATTGTTGTGAATAATTCCATAAATCGTTCATTGAGATTATGTAAATTATATATACGAACGGCGATTGTATCTAAACTTATTTAAGTATATACCTATAACCGCGCTTGTGGTCTTTCGGGGGAATATCGAAATTATACTCTCGGATCGAATGTGTCTCAATTTAAGTATATACGCTTTTCGCAACTCTCGATATTGCCCCGATTAAATGCTCAACTACACTTGCTTCGAACCAATGTTTCTATGGCATATATGAATAAATGTATGGATCAATAAGAAAAAAAAAAAGAAAGAGAACTTTTTGTACGCCTTGGACGTTCATAAAAAAATTGTATTACGACTGGTTACATAATTATTCTTAATAAAAAGTTTATGTTTGTGGCTAGTACATGGATGTTTTTTTTTCTTACTATCTCTTATTGGAATATACATATTTTGTGTACGAACACTTAAAATACTATATATTTTATACGTATAACTCGTGCAAGCTGTACAACGCATTCGTAATACATCGTCAAGAGTTACATACTATTTTTTTTAACTACATGCTAAAAGTGAGAAGTACTACATGCTAGATTAATAACAATCATAAATCTTACATCGCTCAATTTTTTTTTTATAAAACAAAAAAAAATCACTTCAGTTATATCGACACTAGTACAATTATCCTCTACTGTTTCATTTTTAGCTACACTGTTCGGATCAGAAAAGAAACGTTCATATAAAATCGGAAGGATATGTCTTACCAACAGAATATCTTAACTTCTGTACGTCGGTTTATATTGAACAAGCATTCGAGTCGCTTTTTGTAACAAAAAATAAAATAGAAGCACGGCTATAGACTTCGAAATTCCTTCGGAGATAAACGAAGATAAATATATTCGAGTAATCTTTGATAAAAAATCAAGAGATTATTATACAGGAAACCCTGTATGATTGAACAATTACTGGCTGAGTGTTTAAAAAGTAAAAAATCTTTTTTTTTCCTTTTATCCCTCCTTGCCGTTAAAAAATTTGATATTATTGTCAATCGCAATGTATTAAAATAAATTCGAAGCCAATATATATTCTTCTCGTCGCGCTTACTCAGCCAGTAAATTTTTTCATCGCGGAAGGAAAAACAACATTTACACTCGAAGAATCTCCGCGGCTTTGTTGTAACAAATAGCGATCCAATCGGGTTGAGTCGCACCCCACTGTATTTGATTAACTTCGCCTTCAGCAGCCGTGTAGGCTAAAATCGGATCCTCAATTGCTCGCGGCATTTGTTGAATATCCCATATTAACGCTTGATGATCGTCGCCAGCTGTGCAAATATGACACGAAGAGTGTGGCGCCCATGCTATTCCGTTAACACTTGCTCTGTAAAGAACAGTTATTGGAATTTTCAAGTACAATTCTAACCATCAGAGCGATAAATTCAACTCACCTGTGATTATTTAACCTAGCAACAGGTGTACAAGGCACCCTAACATCTAAGATGATAACCTCACAAGCATCCATGGCAACAGTGGCCAAATAATTTGGATCCTGCTTGTTCCAGGCGAGCCTGAGAAGTGGGGTATGCTGAGGGTCTTCATAAATGATAGTGGAGTGCTCAAGGTGACGCAAATCGAACATGCGTACCGAACCATCGGCACCCACAGACGCGAACATATCTCGACCACCGCCCGCTCGGCTGAATGCTATGTCGTAAACTTCTTTGTCGTGCGCGATAAGCTGCAAATGTTATCATTTTAAATATATCAATTTAACTTTGCGGAAAGACAAAAATAAATTGAATTAATATTCGTTACCTGTGTTTTCACGTGTCCTGAAACAAGATTCACTCGACCAATTACTTGACCTGTCTCAAGACCCCAAATAGTACAAGTTGTGTCGATACTCGATGTTCCTACCAAATTTGGATCCACCTCATTCCAATCAAAGGAAGTGAGAGGTGCACAGAAATCTGAGTTTTTATTATTGTTTAGTACACATTCCATCCGTGTTTCCGGTTCACCTGCTCTCCATACTCTTAGATAGTCACCAGAGGTAGCCAAGAGATCAGGAAATAGTCCTGTTTACAAAAAATGTCAATTAATCCATGAATTATAAACATTATGGATAATTTACAAAAATACAAAATTTCTTTAATGCAACCAGAGTAAAGGATATATGTATTTAAATCTTCAATAATGACCTTTACTATCAGGAATCCACATAATTTTTGTGGTAGGATATGGATGATCGAAGGTACTTCTTGCTACAAACTCAGAAGTATCCTCATCGAGCGATACAATTTGCACTTTGTTATTGTACTCTTCAACAAAGCTGCCCAGAGCAAGTCGAAACCTTTTATCTGGCCTCACAGACCAATTCATGCTGTATAGAGACCATGGTGCTTCATACTTATAGATTTCTTTTCTTTTTGGAGGTCCACTGTGGTGTGCCATTGTTCTACACATGAAAACGAAGTAACTTCAGTAATAATGTTTTGAAATGAATAATTACTATTTGTGTCATTTATATCACGCACTAGTTATAGAAAATTAATTCTTTTCTGATTCTACTCACAATATCTAGCGATACAACAAGTTAAACAAATTTTGAAAGCAAGCCACTCGTGTATCGACGCCTAACCTACAAGCAACAACAATATTTTTTTTAGCGTAAGTTTACTTTTGAGAATTGGGTGCTTGCATGTCTAGCAAGATCTGGGACTATCAATTTCCTCCATTGTTTCTCGGCAAAACAATGATCCAATTGTTCATCCGGAGATAAAAGTATGCTGAGTTGTTGTGAACTCTCTGTCAATAAAAAAAAACCAAGCCGACAGTGAACACTGTCTGTATGAAAGGACGTTGCCCTTGTCCACAGCGAGAACTAAATTTCATTCGATCGATATCATATAGGTGTATGTATACTATATGTCGTGAGTCGGTAAAATAAATTTCTAGAACTTTTTTGTGGGTTATTTTGAATTCCTTGTATAACTGGTAAACGATTTGATTGCCGCTCGAAATTCCACTTGAAAAAATTTTGATGGATTTGTAGATACCATTGGATAATATTTTTTAAAATTACTTCTGTTTAGACATTTTTTAAATTTAGTGTCAGCGATAATCGTTCATTACAACATTAAATAAAGCAACAGTGTAATTTGGGGATAAAATTTATAAAAATGTGAAATTTAAGATTTCGATTATTCTGTCATATATATAAACATCTCAATCGCTGTCACTTCCACGGAAGTTTTAATAATTCAATTGTTTTATTTATTATATTTTACAGAATCCGACCTGTGTAGAGGTGTACGTGTGTACATACACATCTAAAGGATACAATGGTGTATATATTATACTCAGTATCGTATGTTATTGTAGATCTAGAATCAATAAATACAAATACACATACAAAATAAAAAAATTTACTCGCAAACGACATTTTCGGAGCAGTCTTGCTGACCGCATTGAAACACCTGCAGAAGTGTAAAACAATAATGAATGAAACGGCTGTCGAGCAGCTGATGTTGTAGACAGCAAGCCACAATTTACTCGAAACGCACGTGTGCACCTCGCATACATGATCATTCACCAACGATGAACTATTCAATACACGTACTTACTGCCCGTTGGATCAATGGAAATTTACTTTTCATTATTAATAGTTAGTTATTAGATATTGTTATTCTCATTTTAATTAAACAAAGTAACAGGCGAACAAGAATTATTTTTTTATTCGATCAATCATAACTTAAAAGTCACTTTTATTAATACAAAAGACTATAAAATTTATTTTGGAATCAAAAAGAACGTATATTTCAGAGATTTTGGCAACACTCAATCTAATTTTCTAGAATAATCATAGACGTTACTCCAATGACGATGAGAACTTGCTTTTCCGCATAATTCCATCTCCAATTATAAAAACAAAAATTATTTTACATTAAATAACGCCAATCTAAAGTTTCGCAATGGCAACTCAAATTTCGTAAACGTTAGCAGAACTAACTACAGCAAAAATTATGATAATAATCGCAGGAAAAAAAGACACTTCATGCAGTGAATCTCGAAACTTCCAGTTCTTTTTACATGTGTCTCGCTCTAACTTAAAAACATTCAAGAATGAAAGAGAAACGGAAAGTTTGTCGCGTAGAGATAATAGCCTCACATAGGCACCAACACTTTTTTCACTAAATTACGCGGCTAGCCGAACTCATCCTGTTTGTAGGTTGACTCGTTACGTTTGTCAACACTTCGATCGAAAATTTGAAATTTTTTATCTTGGAACAAATTTATCTTGAAATAAAGTCAAGCCATCCTAATAGCGAAAGCTTTCTGTTCGACTTTGAACGCGAAATTCGTCATTTTTCAAAAAGTAAGTCTCAAAATATCTGAACAAATATCCTCTAACTGACGGTTCCCGGTGTCACATACGCGTCCGCTGACTTCAAAACAGGCGCGCAAACTGGCGGCAAAGCGCGCCAACCGGATTTTGACTTCAATCCCAAATTTTCTAAGAAACTCTCCCTTCGTGCATAAGGCCCAACAAGAGACTTCAATCTCTACACGGTCGCCCTTGATCTTCATTCAAAGAAAACCCTCCGAAACAACCACCTATCTGCGATTTTGGCGGCAAACTAGAAGCAGCCGATTGGCTCGCTGTCATATATTTATCTTTGAACAGTTGAAGGGGGAGACTTGCAGGTGCGGACTTGAGCCTCTCACATTTGAGCTGGTTTGGCGTTTCATTCCTCGTTAGCAGCTCGCGCGTTTAAGACTGGATTTTGATCCTTCGTTTGTATAAAGAAAACTTAAACAGACATGGCTTTGAAGGTTTCCACCAAAGAAAACGTCCTCTACCAGAGCTTTGAATCTATCTCGATCAAGAATGGAGTAAGTTTTTCATTCATGATTATTTAGTTTTCCGAGTCATGGACGATGGTCAGTGGCCGCGCAAACGGATGTGAACTATTTTCGCATTACTTCCGGAATTTCCTTAAAGTTTATTGAATAATAAGTTGAAGAAAATTTGTGTACCAATTGAATAATCAATTTTATTTTTATTGAGAATTTTTTTGATATATGAATTGAAGTAACAATAGATTTCTTGTTATTGTAAGACATTTACATAGAATATTGCTAGATCATATTCCATTAATTTTATTGTTCAAATATGTAAACACGGTATTATTTATACTGATCTTAATAATCTACCATGACTCGTGATTGTTATTGACGGATTATAACCTACCTGAAACATCAGCATGAAATTATCATAGGTCATCTACATAGACTTATCTTTCTAAACAATAATAATCAAACAAATAACCATTTTTCTTTTATGATTATTCGTTAACCAATATCATCTTGTGCTATGCTCATCTGACGACGATGATTGTTTTTTCGGTAATTATGTAATCTAATTAGGCAATCATGAACACAAACGGATATAGCTCCGCATCTTAAAGTACTCGAAACTCCAAAAATAAAAAAAAAGAAGCTCGAAATGCTACGCTGAATAAAGGCGGTAAGTTACAAAATCGTCACGCAAATGTTCTTGAGTCAGAAAGGCGGGAATCGGCTCTCTTGACGCCCGCGCTTTTGCGCTGCTTTCGCTCTGTTTTTTTACGCTATTCTTTCAACGGAATTCGATAAGCCGTTCGTGATCATGCTCGAGTTTGAATTCTTTTATTGAACACATACAAAATAAATTTTCGCATAAACGTCTTACATTCGAGCATAATAAAATTCAAAATGTTTCTAAAAATAATTGATAAAGATCGTGCCTTTCTAAACTAATCAATTATTCGCAAAAGTATTATAAACAATTATTTTTTATTCTATCACTCAATAAATCTTTTTGCAAATTTCAATGACGTTTTCTCGTAATTTTGCATTGGAAATTATTACGCGCTTTTACACAGCATATCGAAGAGATAAGAAAAGCTATACTTAGATTTCTTAATAACACTATTACACATATTGAGCTTTTGCCTCGTTAATGACAATTTTGCTTTGTATTTTTCTACTAAAACCCACAATAGTGACTAATACCTTTTCTTGCTTAATTAATTAAATTGCATTTTTCATATAAAAATAAAACAAGTTATTATCAAAACTTGAGTTTACAAAATTGCTTAATTTAAAAAAATATATATAATCTTGTACCAGCAAAATTACAGTTTTACTTTACTCTACTCTGAAATTTTACATTTGATTAAACTCCCAACAGAAAGTGCATAGCCATTAAAACAGTAAATCAAAATACATATAGATATAGTTAGTTCAATCACTGCTATATCTGTATATACTGCAAGCACATTTATAGATATATTGATCAAAATAGTAGGGGATATTAAATATTCCTCATTGTTTGACAGTTGTATTTTTTAAATAAAA
Source organism: Phymastichus coffea (assembly GCF_024137745.1). Taxonomy (NCBI): domain Eukaryota; kingdom Metazoa; phylum Arthropoda; class Insecta; order Hymenoptera; family Eulophidae; genus Phymastichus; species Phymastichus coffea. The sequence goes on from NW_026707147.1 coordinate 18,818, forward strand.
AATTGATTTTGATCTTTAATCAACATTTCATTGCTTCTAAATCATGGAAATAATTTATGTGTCATCAAACTGATGGCTAGAGTTTCAAGTCCAACAATAATAATGTTTTATTTATATTTTGGTTAGATTAATATTGAATTCAAAAAATTTTAAAACTTTAAATCAGTGATTGTTTTTATAGCATTTATTGCTATTAAATTCAAGTCTTGATATAGCAAGAAAGAGTAATCAGATCCAACAATGAGTGTTTCCAATTTCAACACTCCACTGGCTATTTATTTAGTCAGACGCTGCTCCGTGTAATACTAACCTCAGCTGAAATATGTTCCAAGTAACTTTTTTTAAAGTGTGGATGGCAGTTAGATTTTTGTTGTTGTCAGGAAATAATTAGTATGAGCTATCCATGGACAGTAAGTATTAGAAATAAAAGTGTTTTGTGAGTTGTCATCAATTTTTTTTTTCATCCTGATACTACTTTTAATACGTACAATATACATTGCAATATTAAATATTTTAGTAGTCTTCTTTGTTGTAAAACTAATTTTTGTTTCAAATTAATAAACAGATATTTAGTAATTATTTAAATTGCAATTATAGTTAACATTATTTTGATTTTTTATTAGTTTTAATATTTGTTTTATTTTTTAAATTTCAGTTGTCTCCCAAAAAGCAGTGTCTATCTCCAACAATAACTTATCAAAATGGAGCTAAGAATAATGTAAATAATATATATTAAAGATAATTAGAATTTCATTATAAATTGGAACTTTCTTAATGATTTTAATTTTACAGGGTGAGCTTAATGCTAAAACTGCAAAGAAAATTGACTTCAAAGATTCAGCAGACATCTTTGATCCTGAATTAGAACCATTGTTGAAAGAAAATCCCAGACGATTTGTTGTCTTTCCAATCCAGTGGCCAGATATTTGGCAAATGTATAAGAAAGCTGAAGCTTCATTTTGGACTGTTGATGAAGTTGATCTATCTAAGGTAATGCAACAGAGCATAATATTTTTGTAATTGCATACATAAGTTTGAAATTTACGTAACTATCTGATATTTTCATATTTATTATAGGACTTAGATCACTGGAAAAAACTAAATGACAATGAAAAGCATTTCATCTCCCATGTCTTAGCATTCTTTGCTGCCTCTGATGGTATTGTCAATGAGAACCTTGTTGAGCGTTTTAGCCAGGAAGTACAGATCACTGAAGCTCGCTGTTTCTATGGCTTCCAGGTGGCCATTGAGAACATTCACTCAGAAATGTATTCTCTACTTATTGACACATATATAAGTGATCCTACACAAAGGTATGGATTCGTCATGTTGTTTCAATCATTAAAATTTTCATCTAATTTTAATCTTTTTAATTTGATATTTTCAATTTATAGAGACTTCCTGTTCAATGCTATTGAAACTTTACCATGTGTTGCCAAGAAAGCAAATTGGGCACTTAACTGGATCAGCCATAAGAGCGCATCATTCGCTGAACGAGTCGTAGCTTTCGCTGCAGTTGAGGGTATTTTTTTCAGTGGATCTTTCGCAGCTATTTTCTGGCTCAAGAAGCGAGGTCTTATGCCAGGCCTGACTTTCAGTAACGAACTCATCTCTCGTGATGAAGTAGTTAACAAAAAATTATTACTGATAATGTGAATGATCTAGAATTTGGTTCAACGATTAATTTCCTTTTCAGGGATTACATTGTGATTTCGCCTGCTTAATGTTCAAACATATCGTTCAAAAGCCATCCCAGGAACGAGTGACTTCTATAATCAAGGATGCTGTAACAATAGAGCAAGAATTTTTAACAGATGCTTTACCATGTAGTATGATCGGCATGAACTGCACGCTTATGTGTCAATATATCGAGTTTGTGGCCGACAGGTTGCTTACCGAATTAGGTTGTTCGAAGGTAATTCGCAATTTTCATGTCTTGATTAAAAATATTTAAAGATTAAGAATTTGGATTTAATTGTGATGTTTGTGTCAGGTTTACCATTCTGATAATCCTTTCGACTTTATGGAACATATTTCGTTGGAGGGCAAAACGAACTTCTTCGAAAAGAAAGTGGGAGAATATCAAAAGTGGGGAGTTATGCAAGAAAAGAGTACAAACGAGCACGTATTTTCGGTCGAAGCTGATTTTTAGAATAATAATCAACAAGTATTGAATAACAACTTAAACTTAAAAAACATCAAGTAATTTCTGTGAGTGAACTCAAAATTAATATTTTGAGTAAAATAGTTTATATTCACCTATATTATTATTCATTCTTATTTTAACGTTATATAACTTTTTTATTTACTTCATACATTTATATATTTTTATCTTATTTCAGAACTTGTGTGTATTATTAGAAGTTAGATTAACTAAAATTGTGACTAGAAGTTATAAAAACAAATGGAAAATTATTTAGAGCATATAATGCGTTCAAAATAGACGGTTTTATGTTCATGTCCATTATCACAAATTTCCTAAGCATAGTTTCATTTGACTTGGTTTCAAATTAGATGTGACTAATCATTAGAAGATTTCTAAAAAGTAAGAAATAATAATGTAGACCAGTGTTTAGGAACTCTGTAATAATAAGCATGAGGCATAAAAAACATTTTTATTCGAAACTGTAAAGTTTAAATACCTTGCTAAATGTACATTTTATAAAAACATGATGTCGGTAATCTTATAACAAAAATTTGTAAGTATGTACATAAAATGAACTTGATTTTATATTCTTTAGTAACTGAAGATCTTACATCAAATGTATTTCAGCAGTTAAACAAAACTCTTCATAATTTGGAGTTTAAAAAATCGCACTTTATAATGACGATAGCAATGGATTGATTATTACGAATTCTCGTTGAATATTATTTGATATTTTCATTTACTCAGCTTTGACTTATCTTTCATGCACTAAGCTATTATACAATTCATCTTATAATTTTTATATCTTCAATCTCGAACACTACGAAATGCCAATAATATTACATCATAAGCATTGATAAACAAGTGTATTGTTATAACAGTTAATGGTACATTAAACTTTTATAAAAAACTTTGTGTAATGGATATTTCAGAAAATTGTTATTTTTCATAAGCTATTGATACGATAATAAAGTAATTATTTCTATAAAAATTTATTTTGTTATATCTCTATTGAAGTAAGTTATACTTTCAAGATTCAATTGAAACTTCAATTAGTTTTTATACAGTTAGAAGAATTAAAAGTTATATCACAAATTGAAATAAAAAATTTTCAGTAAGAGTTTATTATTTTATTATTTATTTAGTTAGTTTCAAGAAATAAAATGATAAAATTAATAAGTTATCTTGATATTTATTAATCATTAGTTAAAATAAAGAACATTATACATATAGATAACAATATGAATAATTGATTAAGCAAAAAAAGACAATTGATTAAAAATTAGATTATTATAATTCCAAAGCCATTTTTCAAGCGATCCAAGTATGCTTTTCTGCAAACCATCTCATCAACAGGTCTGTTATATGGAGTCCAAATCGGTTCTCCAACAAAATAGCGCTTGGCTTTTATAAAATTCTACGAAAATACACATTCTAATTATTTTTCAGTAGTATCTTTATAATTTTGCTATGAATTTTGTACATTAATAATAATTCAATGCAATTAGAATTATTATTATTGTCTAAAATAATATATGAACTTGTACAATTAACATGATTATTAAGAAAACTCACATTAATGTCCAGAGTAAATCTGTGATAAATACCACTTGGAATGATAATCAAATCTCCAGCAGTAACTTCGATGCGAATCCACTGATCTTTTCCATCTCGTACATCAAAATATCCAGATCCATCAAGTACCAAGCGAATCTCCTCATCAGTATGCAAATGTTCAGTAAAAAAATTCTTCAACTGTAATTAAAAAATGACTAGTCATTTTGATATATACAACATTGACAGTTTAGAGTATTATATATCCATACCTTTTCTTCATAATTAGGCAAGCATTCTTGGGAGCAGGTAATTTCATCTTCGTAAGAATATCCTCTCTCATTTCTCAATTTTTTCAAAGTCTCATCGTTCTCGTAATTCTTATGATCAATCTGAAACACGTAATCATTATTTTAACGTAAAAATTCCGTAATAACGATAGAAGAGCTATTATTTTATTTTGATTGAAATTCAAAAATGGAACCGCTGCAAAACGTCAAATCAAATCAAAATACAACTGTTACAACTGCGCAATGTCATAACCTCTAAAAGACCTACCTTGAAGTATTCGACCCCGGTGAGTTTAAAAAGCTTGTGCGGCTCGAGAAATTCCGGAGGATAACGGTGATGCTCAAGCCGCTGGTCAGTGAGGCTGCCATCCATGTACCAAGCACGCATCCTCGAGAGTATTTTTTGTTGCCGGATTTGAGGAAGCAAGCAAGGTGAGTAATTGACACACCAGTGCTATAAACTGCAGGGTTTATTTTTTGCGCTTTTGATTTGATAGGTACTTCTGATGAGATAAATACGTCGGCGACTGATTAGGAAAATAAGAGGTAATAAATTGAGTACTGGAAAAAACTCAAGATAACTCTCAAGCTTCACTAATTAATGAATGTTTCACGATATTAGTAAACTTACTATGCTGGATTAATTTAAGTTATTACTACAGTCTCTTGAAATGTAATTGTTTCTTAGAAAATTTATGCATTTTATTTGAAAGTATATTATGTATACTATCATACCGAATGTTAAGTTTTGATACCTAAATGATATGCTCTATCAAATAAACTATAAATAAATAATATATTATTTTCTAAAAAATATGTGTTTATTCCGTTATTAACTTTTTTCTGCATTTAATTTAGAGCCAAAATGGGTATCAAGGAAGAAGATGAACCTCAAAAAAACTGTACGATTGGTGATTTTTACAATAGCTTGCAATTAAAAATAATCTCTTGCAATGAAGAGGACCAATTGTGCCACATTACATCACGTTCAACAGTGGAAAACAAGCGCAATATTGAGAATGTATGCAACACAGTTCAATATAACTGTCAGCGCTTTTGTATTCCAATGGAAGGAACTTTTTTAAAGAAAACAGAATTAAGCGTGAAAGCTTTCAAATATTTCATCTGTAATACTAAATTTAATTCACAATCTCTATTGGCAGATGATACAGCAAATGGTCATTTAGTTGATATGCATCCACCTTATTCAGTTTATTTATTGATTGAGATAGTATGGTATTGCAAATTTGAAGACATCTTAGCAGAATCTATTTTACATTTTCCATTGGATATATGTGTGGAAATCTTAGAAGTTCTGCCAAGATGTATTGATCTGCTAGACTTTGAGAGAGCAGCAAGGTTTCTAACAACTATTATTCCCAATTCTTATAAGAAACTTATTATTTTGAGGGATACAGGATGCCAAGTGCAGGATGTTACCCAGAAAGCTTCCACATTTTCAGCACATGTAGTAGAGCTTATTCTGCAGTTTATGAATACAAGGTTAATTACTACTTCTGCAATAATTGTTTTTCAATTTTCTTATGTAAATTTCTATTATTACAGATTTCTCAAGTTCGAGGATGTACCCAAAGAAGAAAAGTTCAAGCGACTAGGTAGGCTACTAAAATCTATTATCCAAATGGTCCGATTGTGCCTTACCATTAAAATCAAAAAAGTTGAACATCCAGTCGAAATGGAGAAACTATATAAATTGACTTTTGGCCATGCTGAATTTCATAAAATCAATGATGAACTGTTGCAAAAGCTTTTCTTAAACATGGACTGCGAATTAATCAGTCTCTTAACAAAAAAGGTCAAAGAGATTGACTGTAACATTTACATGGACTGGATGGAGTACGATGATCAAGAAAACACAGGAATGACTCTACAACGAGCAATAGGATTGGAATCTTACTTATTCATAGAGCATACAAAAGATCATGTAAGTCTAGAGTTGAAGGATTACAACCATTTAATAGAATATCTTGGTCAATTAGCTTCCAAACCAGAAAACGCCACCGAGAGCATGCAGCTAGAAGATTTAGCTTACGGAGTTGCAGAAGGTAAAAGAGAATATCTACTCGCCATTTTTAAAAGGTACAAAGAATGGAATGATTCCATAGTCGACTCGGTCGACAGTCACATCTCTTTATTAACTAAAGACGATTGTGAGCATATTTTCGAGTATCTCAGCGATGAGATCGTCTCTCAAATTTATCCTGAAAAACTACAAACGTGCCTACTCTGTCTATCAAAAGCTCTTATTTTTCTTGATATTACGGAACTCTACGAGATAACGGTGAAATTTATAGTGAAGTTTAATGATAACGACAACCTCGAGAACGTTATTGATATCACAAACTTCGAGCGATTCATTAGTCTTAACCCCAACCTCTCTGCTTCGAAAAATCTACGAGTCGTTTTATTTTTCCTCTGTTTAAAACCGAAAGCCACGCTGAAGATTCTTGTTAAGATGGCAATAGGTCACGTAGACTATCCTGACGTTGCCATAAGCATCGACGATCTCATGCTTCTAGAACCAATTATGAAGATTCAGACACAAAGTAGATACGATACACTGATTGATGTGTTGAGGTACAAGTGTTCAGAGACAGCGAAGCCAAGTAAGTACAATTCAAATTTTTTCTGTTAAAGTAAAAATAAAACACTTGCTAACTTTCGATTTTTATAGTTTGGAAAAATCCCTTCTATACTCCGAAAAAGAACGTGGGCAAGCCAGCTAGTGTGTCTCTGGTATTAAGAATTCTACAAGACATTTGCTTGGACGCTGCCGAGTGGAATTACAACAAGTTCGGCTCTTTCATGAAAGCTCTCTACACCTTCTGCAGTCCCACGGAATTTATTTGGGAAATTTTCGTGCCTTTCTTGTTGTCCGATCGTTGCACGATATACCAGTTGTATTATATCCTCGTAGAATTGCAGAAATTCATTAGTAATTTCAATACGAAATATCGTGTCACGGAAATACCGAAAATCGACGATACTTCTAGTACAAAGCGCACTGATTGCCACCTCCAAAATATCGATAAAAACACAGCTTACATCTTGAACAATGCTTTAATAGAACGTGGCATTTGGCTATTAAATTCTGTAAATATATCGAGGTACATTGTTAGTGATTGTCTTAGTATTATTCAATCTTTAATGGACCATTTGATTGAAACATATTACGTGTCGCAATCCCATCCGGTCAACTATTATTCTACAATAAGCACCCCGATAAGTTTTTTCATTATCAATAAAGATATTGCCAACCAGCTTCACAGGAAAGGAGCCCAGCTCAAAGTTCTCTTTGACTCGATGACAGTCGGCCATAAAAAAATGATATGCCCCTCTCCTACAAACATAAACTACCCGATGCGTCTAGTCATCGATGATTTACTCAGGTTTATAATGACTAAGTGCTCAAAGAAAAATTACCTTGAGTATACTCGTGAGATGATCACCACCTGTAATATCACTTTAAGGCAGAGTACTTCGAAACACGAACGGTGTGATTGGATTGTTCGACTGACTTTCGAGACTTGCTTGTTGTGTTTGGAATTTCCAATGATTGCTCCGGTCGATAGCGTGAGTTTTCTACTCCAATGTCTCAACTTATTTTTATCCAGTGTGATCAACACGCAAAAAAAGCTAGATCAAAAATTGTGCGACAGTCTTGACAAACATTTAGAGATAATCAAACCCGTCGCACCGTTCACCGTCATTTCCGATGCGTTCAACGAGCTCGTTTTAAAGTACGCGCAATTGAAGAATGATTTGGCTGCGAAGATCAAAGCTCTCGAAGTGTTCGCACTTAGCTGCACGGCGAAGAATGACAAATTGAAGAATTACGAAGGGGTCCATTCTCCGTTGGGTATCAAACTGTATTTGGCACACGGCATTGTTACAATGTCTATGGATGAAAATCTCAGCCATAAAGAGAAGTATATTGAAAAGCTCACCGAGTATTTAAAAAAACCGGAAGAAACGTAAAAAGATTGCTGAAATCTATTTTTAATTTATATATTTATACTTAGTTTGATAGATTTATTTTCACGAATACAGCCACAATCTATTTAAGTATAAAATAAAGTTCTACAAATGTTATCAATAACGAGTCAATGTTTGATTAATATTTCCTGTCACTAGTCACTATGTCAACTATTTATAAATACCTCATGAGTGTTTCCTTTTTTTTTTTCAAAAAGAAAATTTCCCAAACATTGAAATATACACCATAAGCTAGCTTAAAAAAGAAATAATAGATTGGAATAACGTTAAATGCGAATGATTATAATAATAATAGTTTATTATTCACTGTAATACACTGTATCAAATGTTCAAATGAAGGCAGGGCACAATACTCAAAGAAAACGCAATTATTGCACAGGACTGTCCTTATGTTTATCAATGAGTTTGAGCTGCTCTCTCATCACGCTTCATTTTGTATCTGTACATTTTTTTTCGGACAATTGTTATGTAGTATCTTTGTTTTTGTGCGACATATTTTCATCGAGAAAGAAAAAAGAATAAACATTGTTTCGGGACACGTATAAAAAGGGTTCTCTCGCAAATATATTCGTACAAAAGAACTCGAGTGGAAAGATTCTTTCTCGTGCACCTTTAGAAAAAATACAAGAGAGCTTCACATCAACAAATAATTATTAACTATATCTCGGTTTTTCATTATTTTCATTTTCCTTTTTTTTTCGCAAAAATTCACGATCAACATCGTAGAAAATGACACTTATACAACCTTCGTGTTTTTAATGATACCTCACATGTTTTTATTCAAGTTTATTTCATATTTTTTCGTAATCGTTTTTTTGTTTTCTCATCGCATTATCGTAAATTCACTAAAAAAAATGTCTTTTTTTTTATATCCGATTAAAAAGAGTTTATAAATCAATAATATACACAGATTTGCGCATATGTATAGTAAAAAAAGAAATCGCACGTTTTTATTCTCACTCTCGCGTATATATATATATATACAGGTTTCACCAATCTGAACCGAAAATAATGACAAATCAACGACGCGAGGTACACACGAAATTTTGAGTACAACGCAGTTATTTCGCGTGTACCTTACAAATTCTTTTGCGTGTATGTACATATATGCCGTGGAAATGATTGATTATACAATTAGCGACAAAACAAAAAATTGAAAAAAAAAAAACGAAACGGGATCGTAACGCCTACTTGCCATATCGAGTAATAAACATTTACTAAGTCTCAGTAACATTACACAGCAATTCATGAATATTAACGTTCGATTGTTGTCCTGCACAAGAATCATCACATCTCTCAATATATATATATATATATATATATATACGTCTGTCGTAGAAAATGGAAAAAGAAAAAGAGACTAAAACTGGTCGACGATCAATCTTATATACACCATCCACTCGATACATAATTTGTTATTTTACTTTGCGTGTCACGATTAGTTGCAAAAAAAGAAGAGAAAAGAAAGAAGGGTAGCAGAGAATAAAAAGAAAAACAATAATGAAATTGTTGCGCTCTTGCTTATTTAATCTAAACATCGTACAAAAATTACGGGAATCGCGACGCGTCGAGTCGAGCGATACGTTGAGCCTGATCGTGTCTTTCCGTGCTACCGACATTTCATTTATTTTCCTTTTACTTCGTTTTTTCATGACTAGATTGTCGGCCTGGCAATTGCTTTTCTTTTTCGTTTCTAAAAAATCATTTTTTGTTTTGTACAATAATTTACAAATTGGTTGCGTTTTTTTGTTGTCACATGAAAAAGATTCTATAGACCTGAGACACTTAATTGACAATACAATCCTTTTCCTTGACATTCGATCGAGAGACTATTTATTATGAGAAAATTGACAATACATGTTACATGCCAGCCGCCGAGCCGAAAAAAATATACATCACCCTCTCGACACTCAAAAAAGGTTCAACGTTCGTTTAGCTCTTTCGCTACGATAAATCCCGACTCTCTTTCTCGCTGTCTATGGCTTTCGAACTATCTCTCTCCCTCTCTCTATCGCGAGACACAATCTTCTTATTACTTATTTTCTTTTCCCTCGTAATAATATATAATATCTATATATAACCCCTCGTCTCTATGTACACAACTGTCTCTCACAATCTCGCTGCTCGCTGTAAAAAATATATACCGCAGGTAGATTACACACCGAAAGGCCGATTACAATAGTTTACGTCTGTCTGTGAATGTGTTTGCTGTACGTGTGTGTGATATGCGCGTTAAAACGTGTCGAGCATTTTAGAAAAATATGCGACTCTGCTAGTATATGAGGAGATATACAAGGTCGTATTTTACGTATGTATGTGTGTGCATGTGTAATTGCGTATGCTTTTCCGCGTATAAATTGACGGACAATAATTTCATGTGTACTCTCCAAATAAGGTGTATCGTCCCGTCTCTGCGGAGAAATGATGGGGAGTCGGCCATGTGAGCACTAACATCGAGTTTGGTTTATAACAATCGCATCATCATCAACAACGTAGTTTGGTCGACTCTCATTCTCTCTTTTTAAACAAGATCCCCTCTCTTTCCTCTCAATATCCCTCACGCTCTTTATGTATATTACAATAATATTACACGTAATACTATCGGCGCATCCGACAGTTTCTGTTCGTCACGATCGTTTTGCTCGTTTGATTGGGCATTAAGTATTAGAGCACGCAGCAGCAACAGTAGCTCTTCTTCTCCTTTTCAGGACTAAAGTTCATCTCGCGCACGATCTCGGCGAACACCTCGTTAACGTTGGTGCGGTTTTTGGCCGACGCCTCGACGAACGGACAGCCCCACATCTGCGCCAAGGCGTTACCCTCTGCCGTGTCAACCTCGCGCTGGTGCTCCAAATCGAGCTTATTGGCCACCAATAGAACCGGCACTCGCTCGGTGCCCTTCACGCGCGTTATCAACTCCTTCATGGCTTTGATGTCCTGGAAGGTCTGATGATTGGTTAAGCTGTAGACAACGACAAAGCCTTGGCCATTCTTGATGTAGAGGTCTCGCATGCTGGCGAACTGCTCGGTGCCGGCGGTGTCGAGAATCTCGAGTACGCAGGGCGAATTGTCCACCTCGATCTCTTTGCGATAGAAGTCCTCGATCGTCGGATCGTATTTCTCCATGAAGCAGCCCGAGACAAATTGCACTGTGAGGGCACTTTTGCCAACTCCACCAGAACCCAGCACCACAACCTTGAACTCCCTCATGGCTGCTTATTTTTTGTGTGTGAGTGTGTTAAGCTGACTCACTTAGTGATAATTCCAAAAAGAAATGTGTGCTGCTCCACTGTCACTAGACAGACACACAGCTTTTGACTAAGGCTACAATTTATAGCCTGCCTGGCAGTTTCTGGATGACAAAGGCATCTAGCGAGTGCTGCTTTTATTTAGGATTTCTCAACTTCTCCACAATGCCGATCATTCAATGGCTCTTTCACTGTTCTGTGAATCCTGTAAAATACAAGCATTCCTCATTATTGCAATTAGTTATGAGTAATAATTGAAAAATGAAAGACTCTACAAGGGTAAAGTATGGAAAAAAAACATTTATAAGCAAGAAACGCCTGCTGGTCATCAATGTTGAAGCTATTATTACTAGGAATGACACTTTACTAACAACAGAGTTCATTTTTGCCATGAGTCATCACACAAGTTTCTTTATGCATCAGCGTAACAAAAAAACGCACTTGACTAATTTATAGTTTTCAAACTTTCTTCTTAATGTCAATATTGCTAACAATACATAAACAGGGACAGGCGTTGTGTTTGTGGGTGCATATATGTGTGGGTACGCGTTTTCGTAATCGGATGGAATAACGACAGAGTGTAGGTACATGTTATATTGAAACAAGCGCGTCAAAGTAAAAGTTACTCGAGAGGAGATTGCTTGACTAGATTGTTCATTAAAGCGCTTCGATGAGCATCAAGGTCATGCAGCGCATTTCTACTTAATCGAACCTCGCTGCTATACGTATCTCTCGTGATAGATTTCTCACCGAAAGAAAACTTCGTTAGTTAGAATAATCCCGAAGTTCATTATCAGTGCTTGCTGCCATACACGGCAAACTGTTACTCACTCGCACTCGACAAGTTTGTAAACTTAGATCACACACGTAGGTAACGTTTAAACGATTCTTTTTCTCTCACTCACTTGCGCACACACGCACGTATACATGCACACACACGCACATCCAGATACATGGAGCGGCTGTCAATCAATCAATCAAACGTACAACAAACACATCGTGCGGGAGGAGAGGAAGAGAAAAAAAGATGACGTCCGGCGTGCTGAGAGAAAGAGAGAGAGTTCAGCGCCTCCTCCTCGAAGCAGAGAACCACAGATAACGCATTCCCCCGTGCGGGCGTGCCCCCTGCCTGCATGCGTCTATCTATCCCTACCTATAAATTGTTAATCCTTTGTTTTTCAACAAAAACGTGCCTGTGTCGCCAGGCCCGCAGTTGTCTCTCGTTGTCGTCGAGCACGGTGTGAAACACACACAACAGCATACATATACACATACACACACTCGTGGAATGCTGTGGCTTCTCGTCACAGAGTACACTCACACACTGCGGATGCACACGCACACGCAGGCGGCAAGGAAGTGTAGCTCGTCGCGTTTAAAAGGAGAAGAGAAAAACGTGCCCACCTCATCAAAAGAGCGCACGGCCGGAGTTACTTCTTCCTGCTTGGCGACGACGACGACGACACGCGCGACGCCATCTTATCGCTTGCGCTGCTGCTGCTACTGCTGCTGCGGCGGCGGCGGTGGTGGCAGCGGCTTCCTTCCTGTCTCTCTCTCGCTCTTCTCTGTGCAATACTCTGCTGCTGCACACTCGCCCTGTCTCCGTTCTTTTCTCTATCGAGCTCGTATAAGCGACGCGTGGGTACACAGCCTTGCAGTGTTGCAACGGTTTTAGGTTATAATGCAGGACACTTGGTAACACTCTCCTTACTCGCTCACAGACAACCATGTACATAACACACGAGGAGAGAGAGAGAGAGCGGACACTCCGCTGCTACTTTACAAGCCACTGACGAGAGTCCGTCTCCAACGAGACATACAGAGAGACTGGCCAGGACTGACTGGCTGCTTACTCTGCTCTGGCTGGCTCGAGCGCCCCGTCTCTCTCACTCTCTCTCTCTCTCTCTCTCTCTCTCTCTCTCTCTCTCTCTCTTTTCGCTCTCTTTCTCGCTCTGACGAAAATCCTGAATGACAGAGCTAAGAGAGAGAGACAGAGAGCGAGAGAGAGAGGGAGGGAGAGAGGGAGACAAGCGCGCACTCAGCAGCAGCGAGGCAGGCGAGCGCACTACCGTTTTCTTTGTGGGAAAAGCGAGATCCGAGATTCGCCCTGGCACACGCAGCAGAACAATGTTCAGGCATTTCTCCACAAGGGCATTTGGCCGACACGTGTCGGTGTACGTGTGTGGCTTTTCACGCGCGCGTTGCGCCGAGCGCGGCCTCAAAAACGCTTTGACGGCGCGCCGAGCCGCGAGCACGTTCGCGCGATGCATTGTGCATCATCATCTGCGACGCATGTGCACGCCGATGCGAGCTCGTCTTTTCTGCTGGTTTTTCTTTTCGCTCCCCTTCTCCACGTGGCTATGCCGCATTGGCGAATTCGCGCGTTTAACGATTTACGTCGTAACTTTCACTCGATGATCCGTTGCGAGCGTCTTTTCCGCGCTGTATGCGCTGAACGCTGCCAAGACGAGTGCGCGCGACAACGGCTCTATCAGCGATATTGGGATGACAGCGATCTCGGGACGAGGAAAGGGCGCGAGAGCAACGCGGAACGGAGGCGACAATTGCGCGCAGGCAGCGGCACGACCGAACCCTCGGCCGGGAGAGGAGCAGCGATTCGTGCCGCAGGCGGCCGGAATCCCGTTGTCAAAGCCGCGCGCACGCGTTTCCACCCGCGAGGGAAGAGCTTCGCGCGCCTCGATCGGCTCGGCGGAGCGCGTCGAAGGGACGCGTTCGCGCGATTGCGCCGTCGGCCATGACGCGCGATCGTCGGACGGAGGCGCGCAAACGACGGTGGCGAGCAGCGGCACGCGCGGCTGGACCGGCGTCGGTCGGTTCGGCGTAGCCTCTCCTGCGCGCGCGGCCGAGAAAAGCAGTGGCGTCGTCGTCGGAAAAATGCGCGCGCGATCGCGACTGCGCGAAAGCCGATCGAGGAGCAAGAAAATTCGGAGCTGGCCGCCGGCTATTATTAGTGCGCGTCGGGGCGCAGTCGTGGTCCGAAGTGCGCGGCGCCGAGGCACCCGAGATACACGCAACCGCGCGTGACGACGCTTCGCTGGTTCTTTTCGCAGCCAAAGAAGAGTGAAAGAGCGAGAGAGAGAGAGAGAGAGAGTGTGCGTTGCGCCCCCGACGACCTGCTATGGCGTTGTTCTACAATCTCAACAAGTACGCAGATTTTGCGAGCAAGTTTGTTGTGACGTGTGCTCCGCGTGCGTAATTATCTCGCCAGCCGCCAGCCCGTGTACCGTGACTAATGATCTTAACGTCCGACGCGACAGCGTGCGAAACACGACGGAGAAAGGTGAGAAAGAGAGTCGCGCTGCATTGTATTTTCGGGGCGATCGTCAAAGTCCTCGGCGAGGCCGATACGATCGCGTTCTTTTTCCCTCTCCTCGCTACGCCTCGCCGCGAAGCGAATTCCCCGATTGTGCCCCCTCGAAAAGCTCGCGCTGTCGCGGCTATTTTCGGGTTAATCCGTCCGCGAGGAGCGAGTTGATGGGTTATAAACGACGGCGGAAGGCGTCCACGCGCGCGGACTGTAAATAAAGCGCGACTCCTCGGCGGCTCTCTCTTCGCTTGGCCGTCGACAATACCGCGCCCACGCGCGGAAATCCCATGGTCGCCGCGCGACGACGATCGCCAATCCGACGCGGCTAGCACGTGCCTCCGACGAGACGAGAGCCGCGCCACCGCGGTCCGCTCGAAGCAAAGCGACCTGGTTCGGCCGCGCGCGCGCGCGTGCCAACCTGTTGAG
>NW_026707148.1:0-33511 GCF_024137745.1 Phymastichus coffea
CGCCACGTGAAAGAGAAAATTTTTGATGCTTGCATCTCTGTTGTCGAAGATAATGGCGGTAATTGTGTACTCGTTGTACCTTCAACAAACATAATCGTCATGCGCTACACGTCGTGGTATACATAAACATAGAACACTCCGTTATTCGTTACTTTTTTTGCTAGGAAAAATGAAAATTGATTAACAAGCGACTGATTGATGAATCACCATTGATGAATCATCTATGACATATTTTGTCTTATGCGCATAAAAATGTTCTCATGCAAATCATCTTCCACATAAATAGTCGTAGAACTAATGATAACAAATGAAGTGAAAAACTGAAACAACAGCTCCAGTTTCAGTATGATGTGATACACGTGTAGATAGCATTGATTAGTTAAAGATTCATAAATTCAGAGCAAAGAAAAATACGCAGCAAAAACCTGTTTTTCCCACATCCTCGGGAATCAAGCCGGGTAACGCCTGCTGCTTCCGCGCGTACGAAGAAAAATCCAAATAGAGCCTTCCATAAAAATTGCTTGCTTGTGTGTGTGTGTGTGTGTGTGTGTGTGTGTGTGTGTGTGTGTGTGTGTGTGTGTGTGTGTGTGTGTGTCTGTGTGTCTGTGTGTGTGTGTGTGTGTGTGTGTGTGTGTGTGTGTGTGTGTGTGTGTGTGTGTGTGTGTGTGTGTGTGTGTGTGTGTGTGTGTGTGTGTGTGTGTGTGTGTGTGTGTAACAGGTTGGCCGCCTGCCGAGAAATCGTCGCAGTGCGTGCTGAGCGTGACGATCAGTTCGATTTATCTCTTCTCCACGCAACGCTGGACGGGAAAAAAGGGTCGACTGAAGACAGAGATGAGTGAGATGCTTTTTAGAGCAAAAGTTCCTTTCCCCGGAAAGAAAACGCTAGAGAGAAAGATTATAACGCGCGGATGAGAGAGGATGTGTTGGCAGGTTAATTTGATGTATGTCTAGATCGGATATCTTTTCTGGTTACGTGCATAGAGCTCTGTGAGTTTGGAAGAGGTATGGTAATCTTTTGGCAAGCTGTCGATGCGTATTTCAAGCTGAGCACCTGTCGATCTTCAATTTGCTGGTAGCATGGGAATACTTGTAACTTTCGATTAGATCTCACTTTTATTTTAACGAAAAGATAGCGAATACGTGCGAGATATGAATTTTTTTATTTGGCATAAACACAAGTATACCAACTTGGAATTCATAATGAATAATAAGCATTTAAGCATTTATACAGATCAATATTTCCGTCAATTTAGTAGTAACATAAGTTTATCGTGAATTCACGACAGCTGAGTTCTGTATTAAACATTCAATGTATATTGGTGTACTGAACGCATAGAGTCATTAATTGGTGCAACATCGAGTATCTCGTACATGGGTAAAAATGATTAATTTTTCCCTCTTGCAGTTCATGTATTAATTGTCTCTTTTTTGCCTAGAGAACGCTAAAAAGGATACCAGACAATAAAACGCATACTTTATGGCGCAAATGAAAATGTAGCGAATTTTTTTCACAGTTTACAAACCCCACTAAATCTCCAATGTATGAAGGTTCAGCGGTATCCATCTCGTCGTATTTATTTCCAGTAAAAGCTGCGTATCAATTAGTAGTGCATAAGTACCAAGCAATAAACACCGGTCACGAAGGTGCTAGGAGTGTTTCACAAATCACCTCGTACGTTGAATGAAAAAAGTTACCGAACCAGAGCGGAAGGCAATTGACAGCGAAATCTAAGTTGGTACTACCTTAGGCGTATATACTACACTGAATGTAATCCAAGACACTGCGCGAGGTATGCGGGACAGTAGGTCGCCTGCCACGAAGCACATGTGCTGATGATACGCGTGAGAGATGTAATTTCGATAATGGACTTTTGCTTCGCAGCTCACGATTTTCGGCAAATGCATACAACTCAACTGGATGCTGCGATACGAGTTAAGTATTAGTGAGCAGAGTGACTATTTAAAAAACTTCTTGAATATTTTGTCTCGAGTGAAAGTGCCAGCTGAATGTTTCATATTTATGGGTAATTGGATGTTACTTGGCAGATAACCATATGAACGTTTTCTTAGTGCAGTAAGAAAGAATTTTTCAATGTATATAACACAATCAGTTAAATATAATAAAAATGGCATTTTATAAGAATATAGCAGTAATCAATATGAGTATTTGTTACAGGCTTGGCTATTGTATTTATAATACAATATGTAAGAAAGATATGTAAGAAATCGACATAAATCTTTGTAAAAGTCTGAGCATTGAATATTATACTTTGAAAGAGAGCTGGTATAAAGGCGATGAGTAGTTAGACAATAGCTTTATTAACTGTAAACAAATAACCTTAATCAGTAAGTTCAAATGCAAATTTTTTACCTAGAGTCTCTATAAAACACAAAGAGCACAAAGTCTTTGAGGCGTCGCGATTGCCTTGCAAATGTGCGGCTCATAAGCATTTCACGCATCTTTGTTCCTTTGAGCTTTCTCTCGCGGACCATTGACAGGCCGTCGACTCGTTGTCGTCGTCATTTAACCTTTTCTTTTTTTCCTCTAACTAACTTTTCCCGTTGTCCATCTTTCGATGCTATCGTCGCATGCGACTTCCTCGTTTTCACCAAAGCGGCTGCATTGAAAGTTTTATTAGCGATTTTTTAGACGACAGTTTTAACCTTCTTTTTGCGGTCAGAGACGCAAAGTAGCTGAGAGTAGCTTAATTTTATTATGTGAGTATCATAAATGTTTTTTTCACGTATGTAAAAATAAAAGCATGAAAATTTCTTCTTCTACAAAAACTATTAAATTACGATCACATTAATTGCATGTGACTGAAGCGATCAGTTTTTCTTTATTAAACTTTCATAGATAACAAGTTTTTATTTTCATTATAGAAAATAAATATTAAAAGTTTATTAAAAATATTATTCAAAAAGAATAATTATTTATGATAGGGTAGGTAAAAGTAAGTACTTTTCATGAACAACCAATGGAGTAACTAAAAATTTGAGTATTATAAGAAAGAGTATTATTGTATGTTGAACTTCATTCAACTAGAGTCGCTTGTAATCGCAGCATATAACTTTCTTTAATGTTCCTCCTAAGATAGTCTTTGCTCTATTATTTAACATGTCTACATTTAGTGACGAATCAGATTATTAAATTAATTAATGTCTGTTAAGTTGGCGTTTCATTGAACTTAATGAGAGAAAGAAAGAAACCCAATAGATGTATGCAGTTTCTCTTTATAATTCTGCGTGTACTTGAACTTTTCAAACGCGTTCTATAATAATTTGGACGTTTGTGTATGTATATGTGACCTAATTATACTAATTAAATTATTGATGTAGAATTAATGCTCTATCGTATCACCTATAAATTATTTGAAATCAAACGTGCACAAACCGTCAACAATACATTCTCCAAAAAAATTTAAAAGAAAAAGAGGAAACCGCAATCCTTCCACAACAACTTCTGCGTGCAAACACACACACACACAGAACATCGGCCAGCGCGCTTTCTCTCCGACCCATACGGGAAGAGCACATCTTCGACGTGCGCTGCCGCCGCGCACGTGCAACAGTTCTTGACGGATAAGCGGCGAGCAAAGAACGTGTCTGCGATAAACCGCTGTACACTCCAAGTACCACGAGCGTACGTGGGAAGGAACGCGGAAGCCAAACCGCGCCAACTTTACTGTGCGTTTTTACCGTTAACGGATGCAGGTGTTTTTTCGTTTGATGTTCAAAGTTTTTTTTTGAATATATTTCTTTTTGGCGGTGTTATTTTTTATGTGCGCAATTGATTATTTTTTCGTGGGAGATAAAAGTGATCGATCGGATTAGAGTACCAACATGTAAGTTGATGAGACAAGCTGGGCAATAGATGGAAATGGGGTGAGTACGATATATATATAGTTCCTATTCATTGCCTTCTTTAATTTTACAATTGCTCTCTTACATTAAGATATTTTGTTATGTATGGTTCAGCGGTATTTTTATTTTTTCAATCGTCTTGTAAATTAAGACAATAAATTAAATAGTTAATCAAACTTTTCATCCTGATGGAACTGTCATAATAATGATGTTTTTGTAAAATCACTTATAAGAAATACGTTGCAATAGTATAATATATATTCATGAAATTAAATAAGCATATATAAATTTATTTTAAATTATAATTTTTAATTATAATGCTAAGCAATTTTTTTATCTTCCAAATATTTTTCATTATTGTGAAAAGACTAAACTAAAAATTAGTTAAAATAACAGTGCACTAAAAATAACCGAAATCTATAAAATTAAAACTTATCATCAGCAAAGTAAAAGAACCACCAACATTTTATTCAGCATCTTCTAATAATAAAAATCATCCTAATTACAATATTACAATATCCTCAAGGCGTCGCAGCTTTCAAAATGTAAAATAAACAACCTGTAATGACCGTTGAAAAAAACAAGGAGTGAAAGAGAGAGACAAAAAATAGAATAAGAAGTCGGGAAAATGAGATCTGATTATTTTGTTGCGACAAAGTGAGAAAGAGAGAGAGAGAGAGAGACCGGAAATTCCTTGCGGACAATTACTGTCAGGCTTCTTTTCTTATTTAACTAGTGTGTCGCACATCAGAACAAGAGAGAAGATAAAATCACGCACGTGGCAATTAGCGTAAAGCTGTGCCTCTGCAACCGTTTTATCCACCGGCTAAATTGGTGGAAAGGATCTTTACATTGTCGAATTAAATTAAGTAGGTAAAGCGAACTGCATACGTTATACAGTTAACTGCATAGTTACAACGTTACTTCTTTTTTTCGACAATTTGTTTTTATTGTAATTGATTTCGAAGTAGAAAAAACGGTACTTCGAGTACAAATAGAGCGATGTGTATTTCCGTTATATATGAATTCATCTTTTTGGCATCAAAAGCTTGCAACGAATTCAACGAGGTTTTTTTATGCGAATTAATAAATATATTACAGGTTTTAAGCAACGATTATTCGCTCCAGCGAAGCGAAATAGCAACGAGAAATTTTTGAAACTCGCTGAGAAACAATGTTTTTATATACAGGAACTCAATTTTCCAGAAACGGTAAACCACATATATTCTATATTTCCCGTATATTTTATGTAAAGACATGGAATTTTTATTTTCTAAACTGTGCGCAATCAAATGTTAATAAACCTGGTAATCCGTTTAATTAATGATGGCGATATTATTTTTAACTTACATTTTTCAACATTGCGTTGGAAATCTAAATAAATCGGTCTTTGTCTCCCATGAAAGAGAGTTTCGGTACATACAACGCTTAATTAAGTTTCCACGGCGTGAAAAGATGCCTCAAGTCTGATATTATACGAAATATACTCACCTCTTTTCCTTAATACCATCAACCGTGTGTGAATGCTTGGCATTGCGTACGACCTTGTTTGATTATGCGCGTGTGAGACGGAAGGATGTCGGTCTCAAATGGGAAAGTTTAATGTAAACTTTAGCTTTTAATAAATTGACTTTTTCAACAAGATCCTTATTCTGTTTTTTGTTAGTTTACGGAAGTGCGAGATGTGCGAAACATACCATCGCTTTACAATGTGGGACGTTATAGAAATTCAGCAGGGAATGCACGGTTTCACGCCAATGGATCTATTTATAAAAAACTATTGATACGACGTGAAACGCATTTGCTTTCAATTTAGTCATTGGTATGATATTATAAGAGTTATTTTAATAATTAATAGGTTTTCTGTGTAGGAAACTATATGCCTAGACGAGGCAATGTTACATGGAATTGAGCGCATGTTACTTTAAGTATATCAATACATCGCGAGAGATGGCAACCCTTTGAATACAAAACCTATATATTTTCCAAAAAACGCAAGCTTTTATGATAACAAATATGAACAAAATAACATTATAAACACACTTATGTAACATTCGTAAACACAGCAGCAGTAATATTTAGTAATATAAAGACATTTACGTAATAACGCTCTCATTCAAACATTATAAGTCGTAAAATATGAACACAGCTCGCGTATATTTCGCGCGCGTAAAGTATGCTAATATATTTTGAATAATTCAATAGATACCAATCTTGCGGAAGCCATTAAACGAAGATTTTAAGATTCTATCCCAGGGTAATCATTTTAAAAAAGTGTATCAACGAATGCCGAAAGTTTAAATGCTCCCATCGCAAAAAAAGGAACAGACTGTTGTCTATATAAACTTCTTTTTTACGCGAGATCAGTGACCGCGAAGCAAAAAATACATTGAAGCGTTACAGTTCTTATCGGTGATCTAAAATGAATAATAGGAACGCGGTTGTGTTTTTGTGTTTTTGATTTATATATTGTGCGTTTGTAAAGAAAGAAAAAACCTCGGATACGCTTCACACTCTTTCTAACTTTCTCTCTCTCTCTCCTTTCTCCGACTTCTTAGTCATTTATCGAATTTGAAAAAAAGTTGACTGGAGAGTCTAAAATTTCATATTTTCACTCTCACAGGGTCGACATTTATTTTCCCCTAAGAAAAAATATGTTTGATAACGTAATAAGACTTTTTCCACTAAGGTATCTTTTTTACGTAAATATATATACTCTTTTACATTGGAGGGCATGTAACTTTAGGGATAAGGTACATTAATTAATTTACGAAATATTAGCTTCCTTGATAACGAAGTTATTAAAACTAAAATTATATATATATATATATATATATATATATATATATATATATATATATATAATTTTAGTTTATACATATATATACATATATATATAATATATTTTTATTTTTGTAATTTATGTAATAGATTGATAGATTAAGATGATTGAACGTTTTTCTTTATATAATTGTCAAAAGAAATCATTTCTGAAAAACTTACTTTCTCTAATACCTAACACTTTTGACTAATATGCATTATTAAACTTGTTCATAAGGTGACGTTCACGAACATATTTTTATTTTCATATGTGGTATGATAAGAAATTTATTTGCAATCAACTTTCCAATTTAATTAACATACTTTACTGGTTCACTGTTCTGGTAGTAACAGTTTTTTGTTTAGTAAGATCTAATTTGTCGAAATTTTAAAACTATCCTATATCAACAAGGTTTTATACTTCCACAATAATGTGACAGCTGTTTTTTAACTTCTGAATCTTTATTTTAAAAACTTAATTCTGAGAAATAAATAACTTTTCAAAAACTTATAATTTTGTAATTGATTGAGTATTTTCAAAGCAATGAAAAAAAAACTTCGAAAGCAAATCAAAAGCTTATTACATTACAGTTAAAATTATACGCATCATCAATCGAACCAAAAAAAATCTGTTGTCCCGAGAATCATCAACACAATCATAATACTAGAAAAGACACGCAAAGTCATGGGAGAACCTGCAGAAAAAAACGAGCACGTACCATACAAGGCAAGAAGGAAAAAAATCGAAATCTTATTAATAGCATCGACGAAAAAAGAAATGAAGAAAAGAACCGAGAATTTGCACGCGGTGGCAACGAAGCGCAAGAAAAAAATAAGTGGTCCGATTGTCCCGCAGCAGTAGGCCGTCATCGCGCGCTGAAAGTAGGAAAAACGATGTTTCAATTTCTTTCGCGTGAATTGAATTGTCATTCGTGCACTAAATTGGTCTAGATTAATCACAGAATTTTTCTAGACTTCTTAGTGTCTTCTTTGATTCTGGTTAATTATCATTCTCCCTTTCGTGAGATGTACACAAGTAGGTCGATATTTCAATCAAGTGACCATACTTATGTACGAACTTGAAAACATATCACAAACTATCATACTGTTTCATACTTTTCCTTGACTATCATTAACTAATGATATTTGAAAGAGTTAAATGTTCCAAACAATAGTGGAAAGTTGTTTCGTTTTTTTTACAGTACTCTTTCTAGTAGTCATTAACCAAAGAATCACTTAAACCTTTTGTATTTATAAATGATATTGAAAATTTGTCAAATTACGTTCTAAAAAAAAGCATATCAATTACATTTGCAATATTCTTTAAGTTACAGATAATAAGCGAACACGAAAAAAAAAGCTGGACAAATGAACAGAAGAACGACGCAACTGATGGCTCTGAATTCGTGCGAACGTATAAGACCGGAGAGGCCACGGAATGCAATTCAACGTTTGGTCTGGGTGCCAGGATCGCAGCTTCACGTTGGCTTTGTTGGTATAGCCGACGATGAGGGTACTAATCCAAGAATGGCACTCAGAAGGTAGGCACAAGAAATATCTGTTAAGTTAAATGAATTGATTATTCGTTTATATAAATCCGAAGGAAAGTTAAGATAAATCTTTTTTGAAGGCAGCGGTTCGAATAAAATACGCGTACGACTAAAATATACATCGAGAAATCGCTTTTTACATGTCAATCTAAAATCTACGTATGTAATTAATCTGTTAAAGCGATTTCTAATATTAAGAAATACGATATTAATTGCAATTTACGGACGAACTTAACTCATTAATTACTTGTCATGTTTATGGACGAATTTATTATTATTTTGAGAGAAGGTAGTCGACGTATACTTTGATGATAGGAATTTCACATGGTGATGTATGTATATGAACGCGTGAAACGGCAATATACGTTGCAAACTTATTATTCATAGTTCTCTCTCTATCTCTCTCTCTCTCTATCTCTCTCTCTCTCTCTATCTCTCTCGCTCTGACTCTGTCTCTCCACCGTATATTGTCTTTTTCTAATATTTCTTTTTTTGTTTCTGCGCACCGTTACAATTACATGCATACCATATGATAGACACGCAAGAATGTACTCAGTCATTCTCGCCGTTCCTTAACGTTAGAACTGTAGTAAACATTTTTTTTTTAATTTTTTAAATACTCAGTACCAATCATCATTTTTTATCATACATATTTATGATTAACGTTTATGAAAAGCACGTGCTTGTGTTGACTAATGAGGCTTGCACCATTTTATTTTTAGAAGCTTTAATAATAAAAAGCATGTGCCTCAAAAGCACTTGATTATTTCGAGACAGTTGCAACTTACAAGTAAAATCAAAGTCATGACACCAATAATTAAGAAAAAATTCAACGTCAAGCCGATTTCGCTATTAATGAAATCCTTGGAAGAATATCCCCTACACATACACCCATACATACCCTGCATTAATCTATCGGTCTTACGTTATTTCTAAATTTACCATTCTGATGATATATGTATAGGCTGCTGCGTCTGTACGAGGGACGCCAGTATCGCGAGGCGGCTGGTTTCCTGTTGCGGTTGCCGCAGTACACGTTGAAGGCCGCACTGCCGGACATCCCGATCGACTTGCTAATCGAGACGCTACCTCACAGTCTGGTACTGCTGGAAGCTCTGTACGCTCGTCTCCTCGAGTTGGGTATACGCGATGTCAAGGTGTTGAGGCTTGAGCAACTTCTATGGCGAGTTGTATATCTCATAGCTAGCGGTGACGCCCATGACCAGTTTCATTTGAGGGCTTGGGCAAGGCTGCTCTCTGCTCTCAACAGGTTCGATATCGCATTTCCTATATATACACCTGCGCTATTGTTTTATGCATGATATTGCTGTGGTGAACAGCCACTGCTGATTGCTTCTACTACCTAGTTTTCTTATTGCTCTATAGATATATCACTACAGGGCTTATGGTGGCGGTCTTACGGCAAACTGATGTAAAGTCCGTGCAGTATATAGATGAGCTTTCTTGAGTGACTTGTTTAATAAACGAAATGCATTTCTCGCTCAAACATATTATCGCCCGCTTTTTCAGCTCATTAAATAGTATTTGACAAGCTGAATATTTATTTTGGGAGAGTAACAATTTAATGAATCGATTACGATTATTTTTCAACGAACATATTTGACGGAAGCAAATTTTCAACCAACATTCAAAATCGGTCGTTTATCTAATCTATAAAATTTTCTAGTCACTAAACCAAGCAGCATATTTACTTTTCGTTCCACTAACAATCGTATCTCGAACTAATCTCTCGAAATAGCTATTACGTGTGTATGTATGTGCGTCTCAAATAGAGCAGCGCCAAGTGTCCGAAGCGCCCTGATCACTCGTCGTCGTGCCCTCGAAAGAGCAGTCGAGGGTCTAGGTAAACACGGCCTCGTCCAAGCTAAACCCAAGAGCACTGTTAGCAATGGAAATAGCAACGACCATCATCATCATCATCATCATCATCATCATGGTTTCTCGTCGTCAAATAGCATTAACAGCCTGATCAATTCCACGTCAAATCTAGTGCCGTTGCCAGTTGCGCTTAAAGACGAATTGGAGACACGAGCCGATGCCTACAAGCTCGCACTTCATAAGATCGAGAGCCTCGGCAAGCACGCGGGTTTGCACAAAGGTGAGTAGCGTTTCAAGAGACGAGAGATATGATAAGGGATTGTGTACACAGCAGCGATGAGGATAGAAAGTCTTATAGGTGAATCAACAACGAGGGTGTGTATAGAACTGATTTTATGCATGAAGGGAGAGGAGGGATTTGGCTAGATAAATCTTTTCCTACATTACTAAGTCGTATTTGTACATATACTGAGGTATAATTATGTGTAGAGTTTGTGAAAATAATTTGATAACTCATATTATGAATTTTTTGTCTAAATGTAAAAATATTGAAATAAAATTATTTGACTAAAATTTTTAAAAGCTTCAAAAATTACTAAGGTGATTGTAGAAATAGTACTAGTATATTACACAAAATTTAAAATGATATTCGAGTAGTACATCAAGTATACTAGAATTAAAAGATAGTTTTCGATGGAAATTTCAGTGATCTGTAAAATTTTATACCTCTCTGTTTCATAAAAGTTTTAATAATTTTTCTATCCGCTTAGCGTATAAAATAAAAGAAAACTTTCAATATAAAAAACCGTTTAATGTCGTAAATAAGTATCTTTATTGTCTTTACGAGAAACTCGAAAAGAGAAAAGCAGCAGTCAGCAGCTTTAAAACAATTAATAAAGTTGTCTCAAATTCTTCTCGTCTTTTCGTTCCATCCGCGACCAAGAGACTTTCCCCAAGAAGAAGCGAAGAGAGGATGTGCTGCTTTTACGAGATGTGAATTCTATTGACCTACGTCGTACCACGAGTAAGACACTGAAATCAACTAATCGATCAAGTACCACTTTGTACGAGAACTATGTGATAGATAGAGATCGACTAGTTTCAAAGCAAGAATGTGCTTTGTTGAATTCAAACCCACAATAGATCTACATTGTAGAAAAATTCTTCCTTATCTCGAACGTGTTTATTCATTCGAGGGGAAAAAAAAAGGATATTTTATTTACCATTGATTTATATTAGACATCTTTAATCCTTAGGTGATCAAGGTGTGCAAGCAGCATCACATCAACGTCAACTGTCATTAAAGCACAGTGAGGTGCAGCAGCGTTTAATTGACAACCAAGGTTTGCTAAACGTTCTTGAACGTGCAAGTGGCACAAGATTGGACGAATTGTTAGTAGAGTTAAAAACACGCGTCGAACAAGACAAAGAGGCATTGAGACAGTGGAGTGTATTGAGAAAAACTTACAATGATTCGAAGAATCAAACCTCGCTCGCTGCAAAACTGTTGCAATTCTCGAGGGGATGTACTCTCGCTATCCAACTGATGAACAGTGATGGAGCTCCGGTAAGTTCATGAAATGTTTTACCTGAGGGAGCTGTTTCAAAGTTTTTGATAATGTGCTTATGTTTTTCTTTTGTTTTTTTTGTTTGTTTCTTTTGAGTGAGAATTGGCATGATTCACAATTCTTTTGAAGGAATTGGATTTAAAAACGCTACGTTATTAAGGTTTACAAACTTTTGAGTTTTAAACTATTGTTCATAATTCACGAATGAAAAAATAGTACCAAAAGTTATTAGTGTAGAAGATCGTCTTTTTTGTTTGGATTCAATGATCTATCACTATAAATGAAAATCCTCTACGCAATATGAATTCAAACAAAAGTAATAACGTCTATATACAAAGCCATCTCTTTTTTTACGCTCGACTTGAAATTTTACTACATATTGAGAATCAAAGGAAGAGACGAATTCAATACCGAAGCGCATAAAAAACGAAAAGAATTTGGTATATACATTCGAAGTGATTACAATCGGGGTGATGGTAATTATTCATTGAAAGTTTATTTGGTATACCACAATCCAATCTGATTGAGATTTAAAACTTTTAAGCCAAGTGCGCGAAATTATACCAAGATTTTAATTAAAATATCCGATGTATGTGTGCAGAAAATAATTAATACTCTTGCGACTTTCAGAATCAATAAGCACGTAAATATATTCGCAAATTTCCAGTTTAATGAGAAGTTGTAGTCCGTTGGAAGTGCAAAGCAAATAAACATTATAACTTTTGCCCAGAAGTCGTCATTATTATAAGTAAATAAAATGAATTTGACTATGCATAGTTGACAGTGATACGAAGACGAGTATAGTAATCTTTTACACTATCAAACTTTCCGCTTGAACAAATTTGAACACAAGTTAGTGAGAGTTGGTGAGAACGAAGGGAAAAATCGAACTGCCGAAGTTCCGCAAAATCAAAATACACTGTCACTTCACAGGTCGACAATGTCAATTGAAAACTTAGCAGTGTAAAAGTTTGATCATCTCAGAAACTTTGCACACACGCCATGAGACGGAAAATCAGCAGGGTAGTAACGAAATGAAGCGTGCACTAGCGCTGCGGGAAAATCCTTAGCGTTCGTGTGTATCTATACGCGTATCAAATTTACATACGAGATTACGGTCTTGCGAAGTTACCTTGGCTCAGAGGAATAAAAAATATTGTGAAGGGCTCCCTAGCGTGACTCTAAATTACAAATGGTCGCTTGTTTCGCATGAACTTTGGTAGAACCGATCAGTTTTCTGTGGGCGACTGAAATTGCGTGCGAGTTTACGAGGTGACGAGCGACAATAAGTTAGCCGTTTTAAATTGAGATGTTGTGTTTCATGTACCAGAACGAAATTATTTTTAAAATACATAGTAACAATCTGTGTTAATAACAATTTAATGCCGTGCTGTTACTATGATACCTTTGATTCAACAAATAATAAAATTGAAGATGTTTGATTTTAGAAATCCTTTTAAAGTTTAAGATGAATAAGAATCGTCATATTATTGTTGTTCTTAGAAGTTTAATCTATTTTTTGTGATCCTACTTATATGCACGAAAATTATACACGTAGCAAAAGTCGTCCGTTCAGCATTTGAAAATTATTTGACTTGTGGCGTGATCCTTACAAGTATTGAAATATATTGTACATTTTTTCTTTATATTCCTATTGACTACCTTAAATAGTTTCGGTAAAATCAGTGAACTATTATCGTAAAGCACTTAATGCTGGACTTCCTTAGATAATAATAAAAAATTAGTTTGCAAAATAAAAGTACGTGTAATGTCTGCTACAATATAGTTACAAAATTGGAGTTTACTGACATTCTTAAAAGACTTGTTATAATAGCACAACTAATAAATCAGAAAATTAATCATTGTCATCAGAAATACGTCGTAATAATAGTACTACAGTCCCGTCATCGAACCACCGTTGACGCCACCGCTGACATATGGTAGATGAATTTTCCGTTGAAACGCTGATGGATTCGCAATGACAAGTGCAGGACAATTCTGAGGCACTGATTTCCCCAAGCGTCCGTCGCGTGCAAATTGTTCGCGTTAACCGGAAACTTTCGCAGGGAAATGAGTGTCAGCCTCTAAGCTTATAAGGAGACTTTGTTTTCTTTCTCTTTCTCTCTCGTCGCGCACGCACTGATTCATCCAAAGAGAAAAACTGCCGACTGCGGGTTTCCTGACAATGAGAGAGATCGTTGAGAGGGAGAAAAAGATTTTTGTCTGGAAATTTATGACCTAATTTTTTTTTTTATCTCTGCATATTTCATAGAATGTTATATCAAAACGTGTAGTCAGGAATAGGGAAACATGAGTTTCTCGCGTTTTTTCAAGGAAATGTTTATTGTTCAGAAAAAATAATATTACTTTGATGACAGGAAAGTTTAACAACTTTCATTCTTTTTGGATTACTGGAGGACACTTCACTTTACTTCACTAAGTCGCACGGAATATATCTGTTCAGAAAACGACTTGCGAATACCAATAAACTTATTTCTAGACTATAAGTTAATATTATTTATTGCTTTTCAATATTTTGCACGCAGTTAATTACTTGTTTCGATGTAAAATAATATTGAAAAAACGTTGGATCTCAGGAACTGACTAATGGCTCACAATCAGGCGATTACTACTACGATGAGGAGGAGGAGGGAGAAGAATCATCAAGCAGCGCCGGTTATCACACAGATGAAAGTTGTAGTCTTACACCTGAACCCTCATTTAAAACCCTTCAAGGTCTTAGCTGTCAGGATGCTGGAGCGGAACGTCTTTGTGAACGTTACGCTGCTCTTTACACCCAAGCAAGTCAGCACACGCTTGAGGCACTTAATGGGCTTCTACCATTAAAGGACGCACCTGAACTCAAGACTAAGATATTGTATTCGATTGTTGTAGTGAGTTTTTGATTTTCTTTCTACTAAGTGGTGCAATCAAGATGAAAACTTTTTTGGAATTGCGCCGACGAAAGCGATATGAATTTCGTTTGCTCTCGGACGATCAATTATCGTTACGCCACAAACGTTGTCGAGCCTGTTCCGTCAATGATTCAGCTTTAATCACGCATACAGATCAGAAATGTCGCTATGTACCTTTTCGTTACGCATTATCGAGAAATACTGAAACCAAAGAAATTAAATTACCAAATTTTAACGTTTTCTTGCGTAAAAGTTTTTCTGTTAATGATGGACACTACAAACTTTTTCCAATTTGATTTTCTTGCTTTTTTGTCGAATGACGTTGAAAGAATAAACAGTTGGAGAGTGAAGAAGTCGATGGGAAAAACACACTCACTTAAATAGTTCTTTCGAGGCTATTCGTCAAGTGCGAAAGAAATTGACGTTCGAATAGCTTGACCTCTTGAATAAATAATGTTTTACTAAAGAAACAAGGAACTCATTTTTAAAATGTTCACAATTAGAAAGGTGAGGTCTATATCTATGTTTTCGACCAAGCTTTTTTAATTCTTAAAAGGAATAAAACTTCAGACAGTTTTCGTTTTATTTTTAAGCGTTTATTAGAGCAAAAGTCACAAGCGACCGCTCTCGACGCGAAGAAAAAAAAAAGCCAAGAAAAAGCCAAAAAAAAGGGGCGAGCGCAAGCTCGTGTGTCGTTTGTTCAGAAAAAAAAAAAAAAAAAAAAAAAAAAGGTAACAATTTCATTGCTATGACTACAAAAACAATTCATCACTATGACTAAAGAACAATTGCTCGCTCTTCGAAAAATCAAAACTTATATTAGCCTGTCGGTAAATCGCAAACTTCTTTATCCTATCGGTAACATCCTCCCCACCTACAAAATTTTATATTTTGTATTCTTAAACTTTAATAGTAAACATCAATCATAAATAAAACAAATTATATAATTTACAATTGCGTCTTATTTCATATCTATTACTCTTACCAACTCTCAAGAAAATTAAACCCGAATTTGTCCAGCCAACCGTCCGTAGACAAGCCTCTGCGCTTAACTACCCCGTAGCTTTGCCTTTTACTGAATCAAAATTCATTGGCAAAGATTCTGCGCCCACGAAAGCAATTCTTTCGCGACGCGGCCTTGACACAAATTCAAAGAATACCTTTCTCTTTTTGAGTGAGGTTTTACAGTCAATTCTCAGACAAGTGATCCCGCATGATCTATTCATGCGTACTTAACTAATTTATTACTAGGTCTTGTTAACACTCCGTTTTCCGTTCTTAGTTCAACAACTCTTACTCTATTATCGGCGCCTGGTAAAACACGAATTACAATTCCCTTTTTCCAACAGTTTCTTGGTACATTTTCATCGGTAATTATAACTAAATCGTTTATTTTTAATTGAGGTTGGTCCTTTTGCCATTTCTTTCTAGAATGTAATGTTGGAAGATATTCGCGTAACCATCGATTCCAGAATTCATCCGCGTACATTTGAGCTTTTTTCCATTCTTTCTTTAAGTCTAAATTTTTATAAGTATATCGTGGTAAACATAATTGTCCTGAAGAGGATCCAATCAGGAAATGATTTGGGGTGAGAGCTTCCAAATCATGAGGGTCGGCTGAAACGTGCGTTAATGGCCTAGAATTTACACTATGTTCAATTTCCGCTAAAATGGTACGTAAGGTTTCTTCTTTTGGATGCCTATGTCTAATAGTAGCCGCTAACGCACACTTCACCGACCTGATAAGTCTCTCCCACGCCCCTCCCATGTTGGAGGCTGTAGGTGGATTAAACTTCCAAACTATATTATTTTTTTGACGTAAATTGAAACAATTTTGCATAGTCAATTGATTCGATCGCCTCTAACAATTCTCTATTAGCTCCAACGAAACATGTTCCATTATCAGAATAAATATACACCGGGAAACCTCTCAATGCCGAAAATCTACGTAAAGCCATGATCGCAGAATCCGCGCTCAAATTATCGACCAATTCGATGTGTATTGCCCGAACCGT
Source organism: Phymastichus coffea (assembly GCF_024137745.1). Lineage (NCBI taxonomy): Eukaryota > Metazoa > Arthropoda > Insecta > Hymenoptera > Eulophidae > Phymastichus > Phymastichus coffea. The sequence goes on from NW_026707148.1 coordinate 16,572, forward strand.
CATGCAGGTAAATATCGCTCCCCACCGTTTCTCTTTTCTTCGTCCTATTTTTACCCAAATAGGTCCAAAGTAATCGAGACCGCAATGACTGAAAGGCCTCATTCGATAAGCCAGCCTAGCATCGGGTAGAGCACACATTCGTGGTTGATATGGTTTTGCTCTTAATTGTCGACACGTCGGACAATGCGCAACGATACTTCTAAAAACGCGACGTAAACCAATAATGAAATACAGCTGACGAATTTCATTGATAACCGCTTCGTGATGCATGTGAAAAAATTCTTCGTGATAATGTTGAATGATTAATCTCGAAAGTCTTTCATCGCCATCGAGTATTATCGGATCTTTTCGAAGCTCCTGATTGATTTTATTTTGGATTCTACTGTCCGATCGCAGTAAACCATTTTCATCGACGTAAGGAGATAAATTTGTAATTTTACTATTTTTACGAACCGTACCCGAATATTTTAACGAGGCAATTTCAGCCTGAAAGGAAATAACTTGACTTTGAATCAACACTAATTTCTTTGCTCTTTCAAAACGTTCAGTCCGAGTTTCGAATAAGTTTATATTTCTTTTCATCCAAATATCAAGAATCTCAAGAGCTTTTGCTAAAGTGAGCGTCAAACGTAAAAACGTCGAGAATCGATTAAAATCAATTAATGGAGAGAAATGATTAGTCAATAAAATAAATTCTTCTCCAGTAATAAATTCTTTTTCCGTCTCGACTGTCTTTTCGGTGATACTCAAATCTAATTTATTGTTTAAGTCAATTTCCGAATCAAATAGAAAGGGTGGACCTGATAACCAGCGGCTTTTATTTTGCAAAGCCTCCGGCCTAAAACGCGTACCGTCGTCAGCTGCATTTTGACTTGAGCTTACCCAATGCCACTCATCCGGATTTGTTTTCTTACGAATTTCACCAACACGATTCGCGACAAAACTTTTGAATTCTAATGGATTCTTTCGAATCCAACTCAAAACAGTTGTAGAATCTGACCAAAAGTATCGCTTTTTAACAAAAAAATCATGTTCGCGTACGACAAATTCAGCTAATCTCACTCCAATCAGGGCGGCTTGTAATTCTAATCTAGGAATCGTACTTTTGTCGCTAAGAGCTATAGCACGACTTTTCGCCATCACAAAAGCTACGTGAAACCTTTCCTCGCCTATATGAAAGCGCCAGTAACAGACAGCTGCGCAAGCATTTGAGCTTGCATCGCAAAATACGTGTAGCTCGGCATCTTTTTTTTGAAAGTCTCGCAACTGATAACAACGATTAATTTTAACTGACTCAATATTTTTTAACTCGAGAAGCCATTTTTTCCACACGATAAATTCGTCATTCGAAATCAAATCGTCCCAATGTATTTTACTTTTCCATATTTTCTGCATTAAAAATCTTGATTGAATCAAAAAAGGTAACAAAAATCCTAAAGGGTCATAAATAGACATAATGATACCTAGAAACTGTCTCTTAGTCGGACTTTGAACTCCTTGCAAAATTTCAGGTGAAATTTTCTTGCTGTTAAAATTAAAGGTTAAACAGTCTGAGCTATTAAGCCATTTCAAACCTAACACCTTTTCTACACTCTCATCCAGGTTTAAAACTATTTATAATCTCTTTTGATTGAGCTGACGAATGAATATCAACAAGAGCCAAACGACAATTACTTGACCAACTGTGCATTTTAAAGTCTGACTTTTCATTGATTTTGATCACTTGTTTTACTATGTCATTCGCTTCTTGACTAGACTCAAAGCTATCTAAATAATCGTCCATGTAACAATTTTCAATTAATTTTTGTGAAGCTATAGGAAATTGAGATTGAAAAATCATCGCATTCTTATTTTTAATATACAAAGCTGTGCTAGGTGACGATTTGGCTCCGAATAATAATACTCGCATTCTACAAATTGTCGGCTCATTTGTACGATCCGAACCTCTCCATAAAAATCTCTGCGCGTCGCGATCCGAATCAATAATTTTGATTTTCATAAACATGTCTTTTATGTCCGATTTGACTGCAATTTTGTATTGACGAAACCGCATTAAAATTCCTGGTAAAGATTTTAAATAGTCCGGGCCAGGTAATAAAAGGTCATTGAAACTGACAGATTCGGATTTCGAAGCCGCATCGAAAACTAAACGAACTCTACCGGGCTTATTTACATTGCGAACTCCGAAATGAGGCAAATAATAAATTCGATTGTCACTCGATTCTTCAATGACCTTTTCAGCAAACCCACACTCAAACAATCTTTCCATTTCTTTATAATATAAACCAGCATATTCTTTATCGCGATCTAACTTTCTTTCAAGAGATAATAATCGAGACAATGCTTGAGCTTTTCCGTCTGGGAAATTACGTTTTTCGGATTTCCAAAGTAAACCTACTTCCCATGAATCGTTCACGTAATTGCTAGTTGAATCTAGAATTTTAATTGCACGAGCAATACCCGGATCAACACATTTAAACTGAATAATTCCGATAGCATCGAGATTGAAATAATTAAATACTAATTCATTAAGCTCTTTGTCATTATGTGGTTTCGACGGTCTTTTCACAACCCCTGTGTTACACAAATTTATTGATAATGTTTTGATAGAAGAGTTAAAATGACCGTGGATGGACCAGCCTAATAAACAGCGCGAAACAACTAAATCGTCTTTCATAATCGTGCGAACTTCTCGTGTAAGAATAAGACGACAATTGTCTTGACCGATTAACATGAGAGGAATTTCATTGAATGGCTCCACGTAAACGTCAGTTCGCTGTTTGCAAAAATCAGCTAATTCTTTAACAATAACTTGTCTCGACAATGGAATTTCATTGACAACTAATAAATTATTTACTGCGAAAAGATCTGATTCAATTTTGACATGCAAACTTGTTTTATAATTTGACTTTAAAACTGCTTTTTCACCTGCTATACCTTTGATATAAATATTCGTTTTGAATTTAGGAGCTGATAAACGTTTTATTACAGAAGCATCTATAATGGAAATTGTTGCGCCATCGTCAATCAAAGCGTAGATTAACGCTGATTTTTCGTTTACTGAGAGTTCAACCCGAATAGTTTTTAATAAAGAGCACGAAGCTAGTCATGAATCAGCGTTGAAAGAATTGCTTGGAAATTGATTTTGTTTCAAATTTTCCTCACTATCAATTTGAGCAGTCTTTTGAGCTTCAACGGACTTTGAAAGTTCATCTTTTGGAGTGAAATGTAATAAGGTGTGATGATTTCGTTTACAACGAGCACAAGTGATTTTGGATTGACAATTTTCACGTGAATGACCCTTTTCAAGACATACGAAACACAAACGTTCGCTCCTAGCAAATTTCCAACGCACATTCAATTTTTCTTTCGCAAAATCGCGACAATCCTTAATCAAATGATTTCTACGATTACAAAGAAGACATGATTTCTCAGTTTTTCGTTTCTTTGCTTGCGGTTGTTGATCATCATCGTTTTCATCAGTTTTATTATTAGTATCGATCAACAAAATATTTCTCGAATTGTCCCGATCGTTGTTATGCGGGCGTTTGTTTTGAGCAGATGCCGTTTTCAAAATAATTAAATTCTTTTTGATTCTCTTATTTGTCTCTTCGAAAATAAAATCAGACAATTTTTCCAAATCAGTTTTGTTTTCACAGTTTGTTGAATCAAGATGCGCGTAAATTGTTACAATTGAATCGGGCAATTTTCTAATTATGTTGTCAATAATTTCAGGATTTTGCAAGTAACCTTGCCAACCATTCAACCCTTTTATTGCCGAAATGGTGTTTCTCAAAATGGTCGCAAACTCAATCATTCGCGACTCATCTACGTTCAAGTTTGGTAATTTTCGAATGTCATCACACAATTTATCAAGAATCAACTTCGAATTCCCGAATCGCATTTCTAATGTTTGCATTATCAATTTCGTATCTTTGCAGGACATAAACAAAGATTTTACTGCTTCAAAAGCTTTATCTTTTAAGGCATCCGCGATACGAAGAACATTGTCTTCTTCGTTATAATTTCCCGTCGCAGTTGAAGTCTCAAAAGCATTTTTGAATCGCAACCATTCGAGTGGATCACCCTTGAAAACGGGCAACGATTTTGCAGAAGACATTCTACTCAAAAATGTTGAGCTTTCATTGCTCGCTATGGAATTGCGCGACATAATTGAATTTTCCAAAATATCAGCTAATCTATTTAATGGATCACTAGAATGGTTCTGATTCAACCTAACCCTATCGGGAATATCGCTAGTCGTACTATGGAATCGATTGTCATAATTATTTACGTCTCTAAAGTTCGCGTCTTCATCGTTGTTGAAGTCCTCTTCCATGGATACGTCGAAAGGTTCATTGAGAGCGTAGTTGGGGTCGAGGTTCTCGTCGCCGTTGTCAGCTTGTGGTACGAAGTCGTAGTCAGACGCGTTGATGGGCGCTGCATCGACGACTCGACGTTGTACAGCTCGACGACGAGCGTTGGCGAGCGCAGCAACAGCTCGCACACGAGCGGCGGCGGCCCGGCGAGCAGCGCCAGCCCGCTCACGGGCGGCGACGGCGGGAGCCGGCGCAGCACCGACGCCCCGCCGAACAGCAATGGCCCGACCTCGGGCGGCGGCAGCAGGCGCGAGCGCGGCGGCCTGGCCACGAGCAGCAGCAGCAGCCCGCGCAGGGACGGCGGCGGCGGCGGCTCGGCGACCAGCAACGGCCCGACCTCGGGCGGCGGCAGCAGGCGCGAGCGCGGCGGCCTGGCCACGAGCAGCAGCAGCAGCCCGCGCAGGGACGGCGGCGGCGGCGGCTCGGCGACCAGCAACGGCCCGACCTCGGGCAACGATAGTAGGAAGAGCCGCGCCGCTCTCGCCGGCAGCACGCCGCCCCGGACCTGCGTCACGCCTTGGAGCCGCTCTCGAAGCGGCGGCCCGGACCCGAACTCGGCCTCGAGTTGCAGCAGGAAGACCGCCGACAACTCGTCGAGGCGCCGCCTCCCGGCCACGAGCAGGAAGATGTTCAGCGCCTCGGACACGAGCCCGGCCCCGAGCGCCAGCAGCTCGAGCAACTCCCGGTGCAGCCGCCATGACAACGCCACTGTCAACTTGACGATGAGCATCGTCGTCATAAGCGACCTCCTGCACCTGACCTCCTCGACCGGCCATTCTTCACTGACACTTTTTTTTTTTTTTTTTTTTCAACGAAAATGCAAGAATTAAAAAAAAGAAAACTCGGAAACTTTCTTTATTCCCGGGTTTCGGCACCAAAATGTTTTCGACCAAGCTTTTTTAATTCTTAAAAGGAATAAAACTTCAGACAGTTTTCGTTTTATTTTTAAGCGTTTATTAGAGCAAAAGTCACAAGCGACCGCTCTCGACGCGAAGAAAAAAAAAAGCCAAGAAAAAGCCAAAAAAAAGGGGCGAGCGCAAGCTCGTGTGTCGTTTGTTCAGAAAAAAAAAAAAAAAAAAAAAAAGGGTAACAATTTCATTGCTATGACTACAAAAACAATTCATCACTATGACCAAAGAACAATTGCTCGCTCTTCGAAAAATCAAAACTTATATTAGCCTGTCGGTAAATCGCAAACTTCTTTATCCTATCGGTAACAATCTACATGATTTCCATGTTGATTAATACAGATAGATAAACAAACATTAAAAATACCCTTTGCAGTGTGTATGTAAACTAGTATATAGTGCCGGGAAAGCTGAAATCGACTGGGTTAAAATAGGACGTGTCGCTTTAGCCGATTGCTGTCCTACGGCCGAGGATTTGAAAGGGCTTATTTTGATCCCATGCTCTCGACCGGGGGAAAGATTTCTAATGTAATTTTACGAGACTTTTCCCTTGGCTGATGTGCCATTTGAATAAGCACATTTCTCCTAGAACCAAGCTTTAAATGTATGCGGAGAAGTTTTTTCATCCAATTAATTTCGATTTGTTTGATTGCTTTCTATCTTTGTTTGTCCATTTATCCATTAGCTTTCTCAATGAGAATTTGCGTTTTGCTATATAAATGGCGTGGCAAGATAATTGATTCGTTCGAAGATAATTGATCATATAATATATTGAAAAAGATTCAATTTGGCGATATCTTTCCAATTGTGCTCTGCTGAAATACCAATTATATCTGTACGAAACATTTAACGAGAAAAAAATATTTCAAGACTATACGTGTAGAAACAAGATCTATCGGGCGAGGTTAAGCATCCGTAACCGCTCGCCGCTCATCTCTAATCGAAAGAAAACCTCCAAAGCAATAAGCGCTCGCGAAGCTTATCAAAATGACGCGAAGCAAGACGTTATACAATAAAAATTGCAATCTCTTCAAGCAGGTGAAACTTTTTTTGCGAAGGCTTTCAGAGAAATTGAAGATGGACTGGCGGTACATCAGGGCGATTGCTTCTCTCTTTCTCTCTCACGATCGATTGTAAAATTCAACGTGACCTTAGTTATTGGTGCCTTGGGTATATCTCAAGAGCTTAGCGAATCGATCTTTCCTTCACTGCCAAAGACGATTTCGTTCGGAATATACTTTTTTTTCTAAACATCCAGGCTTTTCAGATTTGCTGATAAATACCATCAAAGATATAATAATATTATAACTAACTTTTTCGACTTCGGTTAAAAATTGCTCTCTGCAAATAAGAAATTGAACACGTAATAAAGTCGGTAGTGGCACTCGGCAAAAATAAAACCATCAAAGATATCGATGTTATTTCAGAATGTAAGTGCATATACAATCGCATAGAAAGCGAGATGCACTACGCGTGTGATATACATACGCCATATAACAAATTTTACCGTCAAGCATTCTTCTCAGGCTGCGAATGTGAAAGCATGAAAGCTTACGTCGTCCTCTGCAATGTCTAAATATTGCGTGAGAAGCATATGCGCGCGAAGATAACAAGCTACGATTCTTTCGTCTTTGATGATTCCTCTCGAGGTTCTTCGATTAATTTCCATACTCTTCCGTTCCAGTTATCCTGGCGTTTAGCTGGGATTTTGCAAGCTTCGCGTCGCATCGAAGCACTGAAGATACTCAACGGCGGTAACACGCATTTACAAGCGTCAGCACCACCGGATCTCGAAGACTGCATACGCAGACAATTGGCAACCGTTGGAGCACAATCAGGAGCTCGCGATGTTGCTCATCAAGTCACAAATCAACTTGAGCGCACTTTGTATGATTTTCCTTGTTTAAGGTAAAAATTTTACAGTTAATTTAAAAAAAAAAAACTGAATAATTACAATGTAAAAATTTTTTTGGTTCGCGCAGAGACAGCAACGAGGTGAAAAAATATACATTAGCTTGTTCTCGATTAGCATGGGCTTGCTTAGCTCGCAATACACCGTTGGTATTGGAAGTAGCTCACGGTCAAGATTTCAGACCCGAAATTCACTCGCGGCACCGATCGTCTACCAATGGAATGAAAATCAAAGCTATTCTATGGCCTGGACTTCGCGAAGGATGTCAAGGACCATTCTTGCATAAAATTGTTGTTGTTACAAATTGAATCTAATTTTTTTTTTAAGATATGTTTATGTAAATACTTTAAGCGGTTGTCATCTTTCAGATTTTCTAGTTCACTACATTATCTGTAAATAGTTTAGAAACCGGAAACGGATTTTTTCTTTTAGTATTTTGTTTCTTTTTCTTTGACTTATTTAACATATACGCTCATGTGTAAATATCATAATCATACGTTTATGCAAAGCACACGCATATATTTACATTGTTCACTTGTATATATAATTGAAAAAAAACTGTAAAACGAGCCCTAGAGAAATTTCACAAATTATTCGAAAGAATAATTTACTGAAAGTTGGAGTTAGATAAAAATAGTTCAGACGCAAATAATATAAATATGTAACTGGAAATCATAAACATATGTGTCAGTCGGAAAATGTTACGAATGGTATTTTATAATATAAAAATCAAATATGATGACGTATTCTGCAATGTACTCGTTATAGATATCTACAAAATAAAATATTTATATACGTATGTTTCATCTCATCCTATAAACACTGAAATATTCTAAAGAGAAGTATATGGGTAAATTTAATAGGAAGTATTATAATAATTACTCGCAATAAAAAAGTTTTTAAACGATGGTCTTAAAAGTAGAAAATTTTTATTTACTTAGGAAAAAAATTGCTTAATTTAAGAACAATTCAAACATTTTAAGAATATGTTTGAAAATTCAAAACTTTCCTTTTTTTGCTGTGTTCGATCCTTAACACTCTATTCTGATAATTTATCAATTGATTTCTTACACTTATATCGCACACCACGGAGAATGTATTTGCTATGCAACGCAGAGCATCAACGCAAGATTAATCACGCTTTGTTTGTCTTTTTCTGGTGCGTATGACTCCATAAATACTCGCGAAGGTAGTTTCATTAAAGCATTTCGCTAGCAGCAACTCTCGAAGGAATTTCTATTAGCGGTGAAAAGGTGCTAATTTAATTACGCTGATAGGGAAATTCCGGCCTCCGTCATCTGTCCCTTTTTTTACTCTTTCTCTTGCATATACTGTATAAGCCCTTTTAAACCCTATAAAGAGATTTAATTTTAGATTTATTACCTTCTATTCATCGGCTGCTACTTAATGAAAAAATTAAAAAATCAATTGGGCTTCATTTCATTTCGCCAAAAATCCTTTTCGCAATCTTTTTCCTCTCCTTTGCGCTTGAAATATACTTTTTTCTTTTTTTTTCCTACTCAAAGTACTCCTCATGTGAGTGTAATTGAAAGTCAAAGTGAGTACAGCAAATTTTTTTGTTGGTGCAAGTAAATCTGAGTTCAGCTTATTTTAAATGTTTTGTAGATTCTACTTTCTAATTGGAAAAGATTTTTTACGTTCAAGAAAAAATAATTTATTTACATACGAATTACAGCTTTTTTCCACATTTCATTTTAAAAATTTTCTTATACTTTCTTATATCTACTAAAATATTAAAATAAAAATACCAAAGATTAATAAATTGAAGCTCTTTATATATAATCTTTTAAATTTCTTATGAAGAAATTATTTTAAACTTTCATACAAAATTTCGTAGATATTGTTTGCTGCAAAGCTATACTCCATCATATGTGTACAGCTAAGAGACACTGCGGCAGCGGCATCTGTGTTCCTCGTCCATATAATGCATTAACGTCGTTGTGTATCGCGTGTACGCACACACACACACACACACACAGTGTAGAAAGAGAAATGTTGCATGTGTTATTTATGCATGGCGTCAGTCGGCTTTGATGATTCTTTTAGGCCGCTTCCTTTGGTCCATTAACCTTTCCTCTCCCTCTCTCTCTATCTCTAGCGTTATATCCTCGGGCGTACTACCTGGCAACTTTATATTATGACGCGCGCTGCGACCATATTCCTTCACCTCGCATATTTTTTCATCTTACGCATCTCTACGGGCTTATTTAATATTGATTCCCCACTGAATTGGTCTACGTCTAGTATTACGTGAACTCTTTCATATTTTTAATTGTACATATTTGTTTATGATTTTTGAAGATAACATGAGTTTTATGTCGAATTTATTTTTATTATTTCACTAGACATGTTTGCTTTATAAATTGAATGGCGATTGAATGGAATAATATACGTAATTTTCTTTAAAGAATTTAAATGTGATTCGGGACTTCGGACGAAAACTTCGTTGGTCACCTCGAAATTTCCTATTAGTTTAATACTTTTGAAAAATCCGAAGACTTTAAAAACTTTTGCAGACTTTTGATGAACCTTTGAATACATTTATATTGAATATAATTTTCAAATAGAATTTAATTTTATATGCCTTTTGTTATTATAGTTTGTTACATACTGTACTTCAATTACTTGTTACTTTGCTCTCAAAAAGAAAACCAGTTTGGTCTTCACAGTACAACTAATATGATTAAAAAGAGGAATAATATCGACTGTACATAATTACATCAAACGTTTCAATTATTTAGAAAACAAGTTTGGAAAAGCATGTGTCACATTTGTCGTAATATGAAAACTGTTACAAAATTGTAAAATAACTGCAAAATTACAAGTTGCGAGATTTATCTATAAATGGCCCCTTCAAAAAAAAATCAATTCGTATTATGAAATGCAAAATTTGACCGTAATAGAGACGTTAAAAATAGATTGAAATACCAGAGAGGGAGGAAAAGTATAAGCAAGTTGCAACACAGCATAGACGGTAATTTCGCATGGTGGTCTTCCTCGCGCCGGCGCGAATAAAAAGTCTAGATCGAGAGAGAGGAGAAACTTTAAAGTGCCTCAGCACCTCAAAATATCTGTATAACTATGCGACTGTCGAAGAAATAAAGTGCCCGAGGCGGTGGCGAAAGGCTTTCTGAAGTTACATGATAAAAACAAAGAAAACAGCGACGAGCCACTTGCCAAGCTGCAAATAAACTTTATGTCCGCTGAGTATTAAAAATGACTCAACTCCGGAGTAAAGTCGAATAAATATGAAGCACGATCGTTGATAGGGCGGATTGACAGAACAACGTATTGTCGCCAAGGCTTTCTATTTTCGTATGCTAATTCATGCTACATGGAATCTTTAATAACATTAAATAAAAGGATAAAAGTTCCAATAACGGTGTAAGAAAAGGCAGCAGTAAGTAATGAACGTCAAGCAAATTATTACGTTTTTTTAGATTGCCCTACAGCGCTTCCAAATTGCTACAGGAAATCCAATAGTTGGTCAACTTCGATAATTGTGTTTCACAGCGTTATAAATACGATTAAAATGAAACATCTGGCTATATACACATGTGTTCTAATCTTTGCACCTGATAATTCGTTTATCCCTGCAAAATTAAAAACAGTCCCTTCATTAGCACCAAACGAACCAAACAATCTTTTTTTCTTTTTTATCCTTATTCGAGCATGTACGAGTGTAATTGAAATTTGCAGTGCTCGTTTAACATTACTGTTATAACTTGTATTGATGAATTGTTAAAATGAAGTTAAAATAAAAATCTGATGGAATAAAAAAAATAAACGAAGAGCATGCATTAATTAAAGTTGAATTAGCATGGTCAATGCGCTCTTATAAAGTAGATGCAGGTTATCTTTAATAAGTCAGTGGTCCCTCGGATACCGGGTACAGTTAATAGTTGGACGATGCTCTCCCGTCCAACAAAAATGATGAAAAAAAAACTGATCAATTTTATTTGAATATTTTTTAATGACTTCCTAGTTTACGTATGTATCTCAAACGACCAACCTATACACGGACAGTAAAATATAAATCAATTAGAAAAAACCTCAGTCTGTATAAAAGCTCATCTTGCCGAAGGACAATAGCTTCCACATACCAGATACCACCAACGACTTGATTAGCGATCCTCTTGCGAGCCCTTGCTATTCTCCTTTGAAGGTAAACCTCCAGAAATGCAATTCAAAGTGTAGCTGCTGCACACATCGTCTTTGTCCGTCTCTACCAACTGTTTGCTTCCTAACATTTCTATGATGGAAGCAAAGTGTTTATCACCCCCTCAAACACTAATTAGCTTGGCTTTTCTTTGGCTTTGTCTTTGCTAGCGCAATCACTTGCAGAAATATTTTCTGTGAATTTAGTTAGAAATGCGGTATGTGTAAGTGTATGCATATGAATATGTAAACACGTCTTTGGTACGTAGTGCGGAATGTGAATGATAGTATGAACAGTCAGACTCTAAATTAGCAAATCGTAAGGTAACATTTGATTTCGTGCATACATATGGCAATAAAATAAGATCATTTATAAACATTTTCCTTGTATTTTGATATTAGTGATGTGAATGTAGTAATGTAGTTTTTAGAGAATGTAGTTTTCTTCTACTGAAGAAAACTGTAAAAATTTAGTAGGAACTAAAAGAATATTACACAGATCAACAAATTTTCCATTTATTTCACACCTATATAGAAATATACGTTTCCGAAGGTTTTTGCTGCACCGAATCTGAATTTAGCCTTAAAATTGCTCCTTCGTATCAGGATTCCGAGATATTTTGGAAAAACAGCGTTTTTCAGAAGTTTAGATTAGAATATCTCGGAATTATGACGTGATAGAGCAATTTTGACATCGCATTTGGATTCAGCACGCTAAAAACCTTCGGAGACGTGTAGCCTAGTTTTGGATGTAAAATTTGCTAACCTGTGTTATTGTCGGGATGAAGTCGAAACAATTAATTTCTTTGTAGCATTTAAAATGTTTCCTTTCTAAGTTAAATGAATTAACATCGAAACAAAATAAAAAGAAATCTAAATATTTTCAATACATCAAAGTTTCCAGGGCTGTTCTGGGAGAGAGTTCCTCTTCCAGATTTGCCCAGTCCTGAATGTTTCATCTAGTGTAAGTGTAAGTACCACAACCTTGAAAGTACGAAGCAATAGTAGCGTCACCTATCGCAATCTTCTAACAATCTGAGCTTAAGCAGGCGTGGTATTTTAGAACTGAAGCTCCAGTCGATGACACTATCGCTGTTTTAAGTTAAGTGCTCACTTTAAACAATCGAAAACAATTATTGACGAATAAAATTAAAGTTAAATGATTTATATGAGAGAAAAATGAAAAGCATTTTACTTATTTCAGAATTTATTATAAACTTCATACTTTCTATGTACATACCTTAATAATTCTCTGCCTAATACTTTGTAATATAGTTTGATTAACGTGTATAAAAATTATGTCGATTCAATTCTCGGCTATTATAAATTCGAGACTATTGAAGAGTTGATTCATCATTTTTATGAAAAAAATATTTCATATTTCATATTGTTCGTGGCAAACTTTGGTAAATGCGCATATTTGTTTCTCTACACCTTTTTTTTCGTTATTTATCAGTGTTGTTACGTTCACAAGAAAATATATCAAACTATTCCCTTTGTTTTCTAGTACGAGTTATACATTATTGAAATTTCACCTGCCAAACCAACGGATGACGATGTACAAGGTTATAAAAACAAATCATTTTTGTTTCTTTATTTAATCTCGTTCGCTGTTTGTTCTATTTCATTCATAATTTAATGATTTTACAATTTGATAAAATACAATCTAACTATACGCATAATCCTTATACTCTCAATTGTTAGGTATTATTTAAATAAAATGTTTGCTTTCTCATTATGTAGATACATTTTACAGTCATCTGCGCATTTAAAAATACGTAATGACGTCGAGTATAAAATTCATTATTTTGTATTTTTCAAAGATTATTTATTTTTTAAAAAGTCAAATGACAATGAATAAGTCGAATTTATTTATAAGTGAATCAACAGCAATTTTACATAGACATATAAACGATACAGTCTTTTTTATATTTCACTTGAGGTTTTTCACATTCTGCAGTGCCTCAATAACTTAAACCTAAGCTTAAGTGACTGCAAAATTGGTAGTAATGCTAAAAAATTACATTAAAATATATTTCGCCATACAATTGTTGTGAAGTAATGTTTTGCTTCGTGCAAAATTTCGAAATGCAAAGTTACATGACGCTATTACTCAATGATTGTACAAGTGAAAAACATTATTCATTTCTCTTTTTACAATGTAAAGTTTCTATTAATTAAGTCAAACAGGATAACACTGACGATAAAACCAACAAAATAATAAAATAATTCTATATATGATGCCAATTACATCATAAACTACTCTTGTTTATTGATGAAAAAAATGTCTGATGATTCATTATTAATGTTATGGTTACATAGTGCAGTTCACAAGACTTTATACGGAACATTACGTTTATACGAGTTATTAATGTTATTGATTTATAAAGCTCATAAAAACACATTTTGATATTTCTACAAGTTCTAAATGTATACAATACAAAATTAACACAATATTGCAAAAGTCATAATATTTTATCATTAATATACAATAAATTTTAAGGCGGAACTTTTGTCATAAGTATACCTATATGAATTAGGTACGGATCTTTGCTTGTACAATCATGAAATCTTAAAATAAAATTTTTTATTAAGATATACGGTAAAACAAACGTAAACGAAGTGTTTCCTATAATCATGAAATAAAATCCTATAAACAATTATAATTCATGTGTGTATGTATTACAATTACACAGATATTTTCAACAATAATAGTAGTACACTGTTGGATATACAAAAATAGTTTACGCTTGTTTTCGAAAATTAAATTGATAATCAAAAACCAAAACTGAAAGTTACATAGATTAACTTTTGACAAAGATATTAAACATTTCTGAAAATTAATTGAAAACTATACGTTTTTAAGTCAATTAAGCATGGTATTATACCTCGAGTCTTGCTTTAAATATATTACTACCTATTTAGCAATTGGCAATTGGGTTAGGTTTATACTGGTCCAACTGCTAATTGTATGTTGAATCTCAATGATGATTGTTCTGTTTATACCGGAGATTTTACAGAATAGATGATATATCTTCGAGAATCGAGAGCTGAAACAAAATATTTTCAATTACAAAACTGTTCTCTTTTTCATAAATTTGATATAGTAAATACAAAAACGAATAGTTTTATACTAATTAATATAAAACCATTATTTTTGCATATGGCAAAAACCCATCAAATTAATTTTTTAAACGATTTACGAAACAAGTTGAATTGTAAAGATATTTAGTAATAATTTGAAAAATTTATATTTATTACTTACCTTATACTTTCATCAAACTAATCTTTTTTTTTACATAATGAGACACCACCGTCGACCGGCTCCTGATTCATCATCAGCTTTGACTTCTTTACTTGAGCTTATATTTGTCTTTTCCACTTCTCCAAAATTGTAAGGTGTTGAAACTTCAACAGCTTTCCGTGAGAATGGATATTTTAAGAATTCAAAAGAGGAGTTTAATAGATTACTTCCTTCAATCCTTGATTTTTTTGGTGAAGATATGGCTTCTTCTATGAGTTTTCGCTTTTTGTCCAATGGTGTACCATTATTGCTAGAAGGCAACTCCGACAGAGCAGTACGTTGATACAAGGGCTTGTACATAGCATTTCCATCTTCTGAAACGGAAATACTTGACGTGTTAACAAATAAACTACTATTTGGCGATGGCTGCCTATCCTGAATTGTTATATGTCTTCCTATTGATTTTCTTCCAGACAGAGTCCTCAAAGTCTTTCCAAATGTATCTTCTTTGTGGCGATATTCGGATGCACTCTGGTCAGCATCATTCTCTTCTTCATTCTGAAAATAATATTCACATTAATAAGGAAAAAAATGGTAATTATCTTATTTTTCAAAAAAATAGACTATAACACAAACCTTTTGATCTTTCAAACAATCATGTAGTTTAATTTGAATATCTTTTAATTTTTTAGTTGAGTCAGTATTTTCATCTTCATTCAGATCTTGACTTTCAATATTTTTATCCTCATCTTCATTTAGTTTAATTGACTCAATGGACTCAGATGGATCAGAAGTAGTAGATTCTACTACATCTACAGAGCAACTATTTGTATCAGATGGTGAATCGTCTTTAATAACTTTAACGTCATCAACAGTCTCTTTAGTTTTTTCTCTGTTCTCTTGTTCAACATTATCCGAAACATTTTTTATTTTATTTTCTTCATGTTTACCATTTTCTTCTATTTCGAATTGAAGATTGAAGTCCTCTTCTTTTTCATTAATATCAACACTTTCTGCACCATTTCCGTTGGAAGTTTCTTGACCATTTACACCATTTTCATATTTATTCAATGAATTATCAATAACTTCATCAATAATTGGTTTCATATTTTCAATAACCTGTACAGAAGGTTCAGTGCTATCAATTTTCTTGTCTTTTTTCTCCAAATTTTCGGTCTGCTGTTTCATTTTAGAAATCTGACTTTTATCTTTTACAACTACACCACTTTTTTTGATTCCTTTGTCCTCACTGACTATACTGGACCTATTTATACGGTTCGTTGGGTTGCCCAACCCACTCTTCACTGGACTTCGTAATTTGCTCTACAACATTTAATTTTATTTGATACTTGCATTTCAATGGTTTCTGATCATGAACAATGAACATTTTTTCTTTTTCTAATTTAAAATTATAAAATAAATTTGTTCACATTACAATTGCTGTGTCATATTGTAATAAATTTAAATGATAAACATGTAAATATTATAAATAAAAAAGCAAATATCTTGATATAATTAGACTTCTCAAGTTGTTTTTCAAAAATCTTGAAATTATTAATACATTATATAATGTTTTATTGATTAATGACATTAAAGAATAAAGTTCAGAATAAACAATTTTTAGATATTTCAGTTGCATAAAATTATTATTCAAGTCCATTTAGATGTAACTTTTTCATATATTCTGAAAAATATCAGTTTTACAATAAAACTTACTCTGTTAATAAATAATAACATACAGGTTAATTATGATATTTTTGAACATCAACTACAGAATAAATATATCAAAATATGAAAAGAGTAGTGTTAAAGTAATTTAAAAAAAGATTCATATTTTATAATTTAATGAAAGTTGTATACTTTCATTAAAAATTATTATAGAACAAGCAAACCTTAATTTACCTTAATTTTTATTACACCTGCATTTAGCTTCAAGACAGCACTAGCTTGCTTTGATCTGAAATACAAATAGATTAAAATAATGATTAATACAAAGAATACAATGATAAGAAAAATGAATGAGAAGCCCTGCAAGCCAGAATGCTGGAGGTGATGAGAGGCAATGATTGATTACACATATATTAGAGAAAAAAAACTAAACTCCCATGTTTTCAAAGTATGACTCATGCTTTAACCAATAATAATTTTTAACTATATATTTTTTTAAATTACAAAGTACTTTTTGAAAAATATCACAAATTTAATAAAAATCTTAGTTTTTATTTTTTTCCTTTGTACTTTTTAGCAACATGCAGAATAAAGATTATGATTACACTTTGATGTTTGCTGTTGATCTTCTTGTATATTGACTATACATA
>NW_026707149.1:0-33224 GCF_024137745.1 Phymastichus coffea
CGTTTCCTGCGTGCCTCGCGCGCTCTTTGTTTTCCTCCCCCCACCACTTCGGGTTCGACTTGTCGTATAGTCAGCTGCTTCTGGTCGTTCTTCAATAAGTACGGGAGTTAAATCGTAGTTGAAATAAAAGTTGCAGCTTATACTTCATTGAGCTTGTGTAGCTTTAGTCCTCTTGAATGGGAGTTGATAAGAATTTTATTTAAACTTTAAGACAATCTTTAAGGAGTCTTTAAGGATTAGATAACCATGTGACGTTATTGTAATTGAGTTGCGTTATTGTGTTTTATTAACAATTCAAACTTTTGCATAGAAACTGAAAAGTAACTTGAAAGACCCATAAAGATTTTCAAAAATTTCAAATGGATCTTATTAATTATCTCAAACGTTCGATGATATCCGGCAAACTTCTATCCGTGGACAGCGTGAAACGCAGAAAAATTATTTTTCCTATTTTTATTTGCCTTTTCTTAGCATCTTTTCAGAATAAAAAACTAAATTTCAAAATTATAGCTGAAATGACATGCTCTAAAGAGTAAAAAGCAACCAAGCTAGTTTTCTTCTAACAAATCTAGAAGCTTGAAAATTGATTAAATCTTAGTGCAGTTGTTCATTAATTTAAATTGTACAGAATTGCCATTCATCTACTTTCCTTTCTTTTTATCAGATAATCTATAATATTACAGTTTGATGTCGAAAGTGACGTCCTTAAAAAATTTCAAACGATCAGAAAAAAAATCTTTCCTTGAACGTCCTGCATTTAATACGTGGATCGAAATAATCACATCTTCGAAGATGAAAAATATGAAACGCTATAGAAAAGAAAATAAAGAAAAAAAAACGTACAATGGAAAAAAAATGCAGATTCCCCTAAGAAAAGGACACGTTACAAGCATCTTGGAAAACTCACAGACACGCACACACCGACTCACGGGCGTAAAGGATTTTTTCTGTCGTCGACTCGACTCCTCTCTCTCTCTCTCTCTCTCTCTCTCTCTCTCTCTCTCTCTCTCTCTCTCTCTCTCTCTCTCTCTCTCTCTCTCTCTTATCTATCGAGAGCGCGAGATCCTGCTTCCCGCGGGCAGCGCCGAGCAGCCAGCGGTATGTAACGCGCACAGAGTGTCTCGAGTGCATCCTGCGCGCGCAGCATCGAGAGTCGAGGCTCGTTTTTCCACGGCCGATTAAACCGGGCTTTCGCTCTTCGGGGAATTTCGCCGGCTCCTTTTTTTTCTTTTTGTACCCCCCCCCCCCCCCTCCCGTCCGCTGCCGCTTCTACGCGCTTATCTGTGTCGAGAGTGCGCGCGCTTTCAAACCTACGGAGCTTGGGCTGCACTTCCATCTGGCTGCGAGGGTAAAAAAAGGTTCGCGCGTTCTTCCGTCGGAGCTGCTTTCCTTCTTGTCGACATTTTTACGTTCGTCCCGGCAGACATTATATTCGCGCAGTTCTCGTCGAGGAGCGCGATAAAAAAGAACGCGTAGCTTTCGAAGGCTGGTTATCACTGCGGGCGAACGCGCGCGAGCTCTTGCGAAACCCAACGGATGCTCCATATTATTCACCGGCGCGCGAGCACGGCGCGCCGGTGCATTCGAAAATAGTAATCAGGCAGGCGGGCAGCTTTCACCGACGCGCGCGCGGAGCGCCGGGGCATAACTCGTCGTAAAATATACTTGGGCGCGCGCCGTTCTCGAGGGAGAAAAAGGCCGCGATCAGGCGCTGGCGGCGCGCGCGATCGAGCACCGGGCAGAGCCTCGGCGCGAATTAACGGGCGAATTAACGGGCGCTCGCAATGGGACCGCGAAAATAATCGAAGCGCGGACGCGCACTTTCGATTTCTCGCGCCCGAGAAGCCGCGCTATCGGCCTCGGCGCGCCGACCATTTCTCCCGGAGAATTTCCAATTGAGCCGCGGCTGCGCGCGCACGTACATGCGTACGCGTGTCCGCGCGCCCACGGATGATATAGCTATGTACTTGCGTTTCGCGCGCGGGTTAGTCGGCCAGCCCAGTTTTCCTCGGTCGACGAGGGGAGATCGTGGTGCCGAGATAGATTCGCCAAGTTGCAAGATCTTGCGCACGACCGGTAGCTGTCGCCCGAGATGGAAAGCTGCGCGCTTATACGTATATTTTTCCGCAGCTTGTTTTTTCTTTTTATTTATTTATTTATTTTTTTATTTTATTTATTTTGTACGCGCGCGCGCGATAGAGAGAGTTTATTGTGTGGAGATGAGGTCTGCGTCGAGTTTTTCCTTTTTCGCTTCGTGGATTTGCATTTAGATCGCGCTTGTGACGAATTTTCAATTAATTTATGACGAGCTTCTCGCTGTCTTTCTTGTTTTTTTTACAGTAAGTTCGTACTCGACGTTGTAAATTTTCATTAGCCGAGAGAAAGATAACGAAACGGTGAAATTGCCGCAGACTTTCCCAATAGAAATATTTATAAAATAACGATGGCCGTTTCTGGCGCATTTGACGAAGTAGCTAATTCAGCGAGGCCGAGACCGCTGAAAAAGATCCGCGTTGCGTGGCGAGAGACTGACGTTTGCAGAAACAGCGATGCAATTATAATTTTTCCTTCCTCTCCACTGAGTGCACGAAAGCGCGTTTTGAACGGGACGAGCTTTCGACAGATGCTGACTGCTCTCGACACGAAAAAAGCTTTCAGGTATTTCATTTCTCTCTTCGAATGTCATTTTCTTTTTACTCATAACGATTAGAAATTTCCATCGCTGATGTTACTTCTGTATTAGATATCCGATGAATTGGGGAGCTAACTCGTAACAAACGAGTAATTTTTCTATTAGTTAACTCTATCTGAAATAAGAGAAGCCAAGGAACGATGGTAACTTTTTCGAAATAAAAGCAACAGATCGAGAACTAAAATCGAAAACCTACATTGGGAAGAGCTAAACACGCTGGTTCTTCCGAGTCTAGTGCCCCTTTTGGAACCGTTGCACTTCCGGTGCTGTTGTTTTCGCGCGACAAGGCGTCGGATCACGAGGCTTGATAATTTTTCGATGGAGAGAAAGAAGAGGCAGCGAGATGTCTCCGAGGATGATTAAGCGGCCGAGTCATCGCTTTGTGCGTCGCGCCTAGAGACGCAGCGTGACAGTTCTTTGTTGGCGTGGCGATGCCACTTTGGCGCCTCACAATGGAGTATCACGCGAGAGAGCTTGTCTTTTCGCTTCGCCGTGTTTGTCTTGGTACACGCGCGCCTGTCTCTCGCGCACTCGGGCAACGGACGAGAGGCGCGTTGGAAATATTCCAATTGATTAGGACAGTTAGTCAGCGAGATGCGCGCGCGAGTGGATACGAGCGTCCCCGCGCGAAGTGCCGGTGAGTTTGCCCCGTGTGAGTAGCAGATCGCTCGTGGCCGCGAGGTCTAATGCCGCTTGGCTCTGATGCCGATCTCGCGATCTCGCGATTTCTCGGCGAAAATATCACGTCGGCGGCGGCGGGCCCCCTCGGGCGGTGCGGCCGATCGCGCCTGGAAACTGGCCTTCGCCGATGCTAATGCGCCTCGCGCCGTCCCGGCAAACGCGGAAACCAGTGATCAAGCCAGAACGGAGTGGCGCTGTCGCCGCGACCATGAGCCTGCTCGTCGTCGGCGCTGCAGCTCGCCACTCTCGATCGCGAAGCCCAATGAGATAATTGGACTTTCGCCCTTTCGCTTTCGATCGAGTTTATCGCACGGGTGCATCGCTCTCGAGCATCGCGCCGAGAGGCAAGTGCAGGCGCGCTCGCGAGACCGCGCGAGGGGAGCGAAACGGCAATAACAAAAAAGAAGAAAGAAAAGGAGGCCAGCGAACGCTGGTCAGAAAACCAATTCCCGGATGGCTCTGACTCCGCGCGCTGTTATTCCTCGTCGAGTGGCGCGCGGCGATGCCCGAGAAGCTTTTCCAACGGTTCAAACCGGTTTCACTGACGCCGCGCGCCACCGTATCGCAGAAAAATCGAGGCGCACGCGCCGTGATTTTCACGCGTTGTGCGTGTCTACGCGCCGCGGAAACGAACGCCCCGCGACTTTTCGAACGCGATGGTTTGACTTTGCGTCGATCGTTTTTGTCTCTTCTTTTTTCCGGCTGCGGCTAAGCGGAACGCCTACTTTTTTGGACGATGTTTGCAGACCACTCGAGAATACCGTTTGCTTTTTCCCTTTACGTAATTGTATTCACATAAGCGGATGGCATTACGCGGGAGTGTTTATGGCGATAATGGATATGCGGTATGAATTTACATGGGTAAAAGTGTCCTCGGCGATTCTTTTTAGTTTTCTCTTAACCGAGAACTTTCTGTTTCTCGGCGGTACAGCGCCGTCTAATCTACTTGAATAACATACGAAACTACTTACAGTTTGTCGGAAGGAATCTGAAATTGTGCGAAAGAATGCGCAATCGATCCCAAACTCAATGAACACCAACGAACGCCCAATCTCTGACAAGTTGCAGGGAAATTTTGCTTTGTCGGGAATGAAGAAAGGGGCCAGTAATGAGTTCCTTACGTATACAGCGAATGTACCTTTCGGGCCCAGACGTACTGCTCTTTCGCGCAATTCTCTCTCTCTCTCTGTCGGCATCAGCGCACGTTAATCCGCAATTGTTCGGCCGGCAAACGCTGCACTTGCAACTCGTGCTCGGTCGCGCGCTGCTTTCTCGAATCTGCACTACAGGGGTAAAACGGAACTGTGAGTCGCGCGGATTCGGCCCCCCAGTCATCGTCACGACGGATCGGGCCTAGTAATGCCGCGAGCGACTGACGCGCTCGCACTGTCGCCGAGTCGAGAGCAGTCCGAGCGAGGAAAAGTGAGTTTTATCGCGCGCAACGCCGATCTCGGCGCGGGTCTTCGTTGATTAATCGGCGCGCGCAACTTTGGACAACAAAAGTGGAGAGTGGCGAGTGGCCACGTGCGCGCCGAGACGTGATTTAATCTCTCTTTCTCGCGAGAGAGTCAATATCGTGAGACACGCGCGCGTGCTGAGTCGGGCCGAGATCAAAGCAGCTCTCTTTATGGAAGTTCGCTGTTCGGCTCTCGTTTATTTTTTGTCGCTGCTTATCTTTTGCCCCCGTCGCGATTAGGCGAGCGTCGATGCCGCAGCTGTCCGATGGGCGATCAATTAGCGACGCGTCGCTGGCGCCAGCGACGCGCGGAATTGCCGCCGCCTGCCAATTGACTGTTTCCTCTCGGGCGCTCTCGCGGTCACTGCTACGGCGCCGACCGGCGTGTCGAGCCAGACACAACAGCGCGTGCTTTCACGCGGCAACACATGGGTTCCGCAGCTTGGTCGCTCGCCGCGCGAGGCTCATCCCGAGCACGGACGCGCCGAGCACCGCGCGTGCAAACGCGCACTTCGCTCGGAGAAAGCGCCGAGTGGAGAGCTTTGAATTGCGCGATCGCGGCCGAATTCTGATACGGTATTTGCGGTTTCGCTCGCGCACTCCGCGCAATGCAGCCGAGTCGAGTTACGCTTCCAGCGAGTTTTCTTAATCTTCTGACGAAAAGAAGAAGCTTTTGTTTTGTCGCGGCGGAGAGGGACAAGCACCTGCAAAGTCATGGGAAAACTTTTCCAATCCGAATTGGGTCGTGAAATTCTGGACGTTGGTGCGCCTCTTCTTTGTGCTTCGCACGCCTCTGCCTCGCAAAGCGGCAGCCCCGGGACAGAGCGCAATATGAATATGGATGGGCTTCTCGGGTGCCTGGGATTTTTCTCGAAACAACACCAGTACGTGCGCCTACCGCGCAACTTACGTTCTCTCCGTCTCTTTCCCCTTGGCGAAATTTCGAATGGACACGAGCGACTCACCGTTGGCTTTCCTTTTATTTGTCTTTATTTATCCTTTTTCCGCGCGGCAGCTGAAAAACTGAGAGCCGTCACCTCGTGTAAGAATTGCCATGACTGCAAAAACGGCCCAATACTGTTGGAGCACTGACAACCAAACCTAGTTTTGTCAAGCACTGGACCGGCTTTGAGCCAACATTGAATTGATAAGAATGGTCCGAGCACCGGCAGCCAATACTGTACCAATAATCTATTTTTGAACGATTTTAATATTTTTTGTTTTCCGGCGCTGGCCCAATACTAATCGTTAATCATGATGCGCATGTTTATAAAGAATATTAATAATAACATTTTAACCTAAAATATATGATAAGTATCGTGTTTTCCGAGTAGTTTTCATTATACCACGCAATGCTGAACAGTTATTCATATCTCAAAAAATCAAGATCCTTGAAAAGGAAAATTCTCTGTTCATCGTCGAGCACCAGCTGTAGCGACAATGGCAATATTTTTATAAAAAAACTTGATGCGCTTGACTTATCCCGTAGTACTACTTATCGTAGTATGTAAAATAATTCAATAATAAATAAAGAAAACATTGACGCTAAAAAATGTGTTCTTATTTATTAGTTTGATAGTGTGCTTGTCCGACAATGACAACAAATATTGCGTTACCAGTACTGAGCCATGGTCAATGCGTCGGCAATGGCTCACTACTGAAAATATAACCTTGGCCCATTCTTATCATTTCGTTACCCGAATGACGTTGGACCAGCACTGGCGGCCTGTACCGGCAGTCTTGGTTAACGTTGCTGTGCCAATGTTGGGCCGTTTTGACTTTCTCACACCGCGAGATTCGCGACGCGTCCGTTGCTAACGACTTAAGCCCCTTGCCGAGCGCACTTTTGCGAAAGGAGACAAAAAGTATCGATGCGAATAATATAAAAATCGACGGCGCATCGCGAATGGTGGGCAGGGCTCTCGCAAGCTGAAAATCCCTGCGAGCGGCAAAGAGAAGAGCAACTGTCGCAGCCTCATTACAATACAATAACCCGCTCGGGAAGAAGCAGGAAAGCACCCCACGCGTCGGCTCGTGGGATAATCGTTAGCCCGAGGGCATCCTTGAAAATCCATACATAATAATTAAGCCGAATGAGAGCGAAAAGGCGAAGCTGCCGAGCGAAAAGAAAGCCAGACAAAAACTCCACGTCTTCGGCGCGCGCGCGCGTGATCGCATATGACCGTAGACGCTTGGAATTTCGCCTCCTTAACGTCCATTGTGCCGCCCCTCCCCCCTCCGCGCCGCTCGCGCGCGGAATGTGAGTTATGGCGAGTCGCCGAAGGGCGCGGAAAAAGGAAAACAATCGCCGCTGCGTGGGTGTCTTATGTTAATTGGTCGTGTGCGCGGGGGAGGGTGGCGCCCGCGATCCACTCCGAAAGCTCGAGCTCGAGGTCTTGGTTGTTTTTTTCCTCTACTCGGTCCAGTCGAGCGCGCCAAACTCATCCTCTCTCTCCCCTTTCCGGGTTCGTTCGCTCTCCTTTTTTCTCGTGCCGCGCGGGATCGACGCGACGTACTTGTCGGGGGGACCCTCTTGACGCCGCTCGCGACGACGGCGACTAAACGATCGTCCTGTCTCCGCGCCGTGCGCCCGATAAACCGACAAGCCGCTCCGGGAAAGGCGCGCGCGCGGCCAAACGAATCGTCGCTTTTTACGAATTATTTGTTTCGCGCGCGGTGATACGCGAAAAATCGGAAGGATGCGGCGGGGCGGGATGAGGTGCTATTAAAGAACAATGACCTTCCCCTTCCCCTCTTCCATCCGCGGCCAACTTCTCCATATACGCTCTTTGTTTTCCCAAGCTGCAAGAGCAGCGGCAGCCGGACCTCACGACACCCACTAACCACACGTACACACGCCTACTAGGAAAAACCGTTCGAGCAGCGGACTAGTTTCTATTATACATCGACACGTTTGTATTGTACAGCCGACGCAGGGAACGAGCAGGATTCGATTGCGTTTTATGAGATGATACAGTGCCGTGGATGCTTAATAGCAACGCCAATCATCGATCATTGATGCCTCGTATTTCCGAGGTCTTTTTTGTTGCATTTGGAGATATCAGTACGTAGCTGGATTGTCTTTTCGATTGCACGGATGAGTACTTTATTTTTACAACTTCGTTATCTCGCTCAGCCATTTTTCTCGATGTCCAAAATGCCTGCGACAGATAAAGTTCGGACGGAGAAAAATATGCCTTTTTTATCGCCTTGTAAACAGATTACTCGTCGTCCCCGACGTACTCGTAAAGAAATAACTTTGAACGCGCGAGGGGCCGCCTGTAAATTACGGGGAGTTGTCGAGTCGAATTTGACAAAGTTGCTTGCCGATTCAGCGAGCGCTCGCGTGGCATCCTTCAAAGATAAACAAGTGCAACGAGAATCTAACGGATGCAGCGTGAAAGTGTGCGCGACCGCGGGACAAGGCTCGTTATCGGCCCAACGGACGTGCGCAGCTCCGTCGAAACGAAAAGTTCGTAGCTTCCTGCCCGGCAGCCTTCATTTGATACAGCTGCGACGCCCCAAGAAACTGAATCAAAGAGGGCAAGAGCCGTTCGCATCGCGGGCCAAATGTTGCGAGGGGCTATTCGCTCTTATCTCCCGAGGCCCCGTAGGAGGCTGCGCGCGTGCGAAAACCACAAAAAGGAAACGAGCGACCAGAATGAGAACAAGGCATCGCGCGTGCGCGCGTTTGAGCATTCAAAGCCAGGATTTATCCCACCGTGGAGAGTCGACCTCTAGTTTTGCATCCTCTGGGGTTACGTCGTCGCATCGACGCTCGCTGCACCGGCCGAACTTCCTTCTGTCGCCGAAAGACGACCGCACCGCTGCGGCGCGGGAGCTGTCTCGAGTCTCGTTGCAAATTGGTCAGCAGCGAGAACTTCCTCGTGGTCGGCCGGAGACGGCCGAGGCGGAGGGGGAGGAGGAGGAGAAGAAGAAGAAGAAGAAGGAGGAAAAAAAGAGCGGTGGCAGCGCGTGACTCATCTCCGCTGCAGTCTCTCGTTGCAATTCATCGTCACGATGATTGAGCTCCCACCGTAGGTGCCTCCCACCAGCGGGCCGCCGCCACCTCCTCGCGTTCTCCGGCCGCCGCGCGGCTAGTCGCGCGGAGCGCCGAGAGAGCTTGGGATAGTCGCGATTCGCGTGTGCCACCCGTGAGAGCGCGCGCGCGCGCGCCGGACACGATACAACATCAAAGAGCAAGCAAACGTGCCGTCGATGACTCACTCCGATCTCCGTGGTTTGCCGCCCGAGTCGAGCAGCGAGTCGGGGCTTTCGCGATCGCGCTGAGCCGCCCGACGACCCGAGGCGGCCGAGTGCGCGTGTGCGCGACTGGACTTTATTTCGGGGAGCCAAGGGAGGAGCACGACGACGGAGGCAGCAGCGCTCGATTGATGGTGAGATCGGCCGGGAGATAGAGGCGCGCGCACTTCGGCGGACGTGTGCGCGTCGCGCTGTCCCTCCGAGATCTGATGGGCCGCGCCAGCGCGTGGCGCCCCACGCAGCTTTTGTCGGCGCGGTCGCGTGGGTGGTTCGGTCTCGCGCAGCGCGCGCCGTCGAGCGGCGGCTCGGAATGTCGGAGCCTCCTTTCGGCGTTTCGGCCGCGCCAATTCCTCCTGCTGCGCGCGCGCGATCTTCGAGAAAAGGAGCGCACATCGGAGAAATCCGACGGAAGGCGCGCGCGCGCGCGCAGCGTAACAGGGGCTTGGAAAGCGTGCGCGCACGATATACAATCCGACCGCATCGTTGCGTTGCGGCACTGCGGGATAGAGAATCGACGCAGGTATGCTAGTCTCTCTCTCTCTCTCTCTCTCTCTCTCCCGCTCTCGAAACTCATCCCGTTCGCCGAGTTTCCATCCAAGGAGCGTTTCAGTCTTCTTCTACCTGTTGCCGCCGCCGCCGCTCGAGCCGTGGCCGTATTAGCGCGAGCGCGAGCGAAGGCCACATCGTGCCGCGACGTCGTCTTTTTACCCACGGGCGCGGTGATAGTGCGCGTGTGCAGTTGTTGTCGTCGACACTGTGGTATCTGAAATCGCTGTGCCGACAGTGTGCGCGTCCGGAGGATGGGACCGGAGCCAGCCTCGAGGTAACGATCGACACGCACCGCCGTCGCGTTGCGAGCTTTTCGCGAGGAGATTCTTCGAGCGCGCGACTCACTGGAGTACAAGAGATCTGCGTCGAGAGGGGGGGGGTGGAAGGGGAACTCCTTGGAAAGCAGCGCTGCATTTGTATTTTCTGGCCGCAGCCACGTCTGGTTCGCTGTGTTCATTACGACATTCCTATTTTTTACTTATCTATACTCGTCGGACTTATATATACATCGACGATCGAGTGTATCACGCGCGTGGACAGCGAGTGCTCGTTTTCAATTTTTTGGCGATGAGTCTCTTCGCAATAGTAGTGAGTAGAGGAAAAAATCGATCGCACGGAATTGGAACGCGAGACGAAAGAAGATTCCGCGAACTTAGTGAGCCACGAGAACGTCTCGTTCCTCTCGAAGGCGCCACGACCGTTAGCCGAAAAAACAAGAAAATAAGCATCGAGCCGCGTGCCGGGCGACGTCTCTTATCTGTTCGAGACCTGTCAACTGGAACATAGGAGTGCACTCCTCTGAAATGCCGGTCGTTCGTCGCGGGCGTGACGAGTTGGCGCGCAGTTCAAGCACGCCCGTGGAATCCGAAGCTCGCCAGCAATTGCACCGCGCGCCTGGTAGGTGGAGATGCTAAACGACGTCGCGCGGTAATGACCGTGGCAATTACCACCCCTGCGTGGACCGACGCGAGCGGTTAAACGAGATTATCCGTGTCGCACTTGTCGCGTTGGTCATCGAGGGCCTGCATTGTTGCGCAAACGCGGACTGCGTCTTCGACGTTGTGAAAATTGCAAGTTCCGTAATGCCATACGACTCTTGCGGCGTGCCGTGTCATCCGCGAGGCTCCGACAATTTTCATTTTTTGCGAAACGATCTCTTCCTCTGCTTTACGCTGCTTGGAAACGACAATTCGCGCTTTGTTTTTCCCCCAAGAGAGTAAATAAATAAACAAATGGTGAAATAAAATGAGCGAGACTCGGTTTCGCGAGTGCGCGCTTACGTAACTGTTTCCGATTGCGTCGGCGGTATTTAAAAAACCATCGTTGTCGTTGTCGTCGACGATCGGCTGGTAGGATTATCATTGTTTCGTTGTCTTTCGAAACGCGTTCGAAAACGATCGCCAAATAAATTCAATGCTAATCGGCGAACGAAGTTTCCGTGTCGCGTGCTAATGGTCGGCCTAGCGTGCGACATCGCGCCGCGCACGCGTACAGCGAAAGTCGCCTACGGCCGTAATATACATCTGCGATAAGATAATTGCTCCGAGAATAAAGATCTCTGCGCGATATATAGACATTCGTTTCGACAAACAATAGGATCGTTACTATATCTTTAGCGAGCGCCGGCGGTCTGCGTTTCCTCTATTTTTTTTTCTTTGCCGCGCGTGCCAGCTGCAATTGCGATTTCGTGAATGCACTGCGAGATTTCATTAATTGCCGCGGCGTACGACCGAACGTTGAGCTCCCAAATGGCGCTTTAATTGTGCTGCGCGCCTTGGAGCTCTTCAACGATCGCTAATCGACGACAAAGGCCCACTCTATTCACGGCCATTTGTGACAAATTGAAGGATCGATCCGCGGCCCTCTTTTGGCAAGGCGCATTTGGCGCACACTCCGAGTCCGCAATTATTACGCTCGCGTACACGTACGCGCAAGAGCATTAGCATGCACGCGTGCGCACTCGTGTGAGAGAGAGAGAGAGAGAGAGAGAGAGAGAGAGAGAGAGAGAGACGTAAACAAGACGTTCCTGCTCGCCCCTCATGCAATAAAGGGGACGCGGCTGATTTTATGACTCGCTTTCTCCGAATCACGCGCGGAACGGCAGAATAAAAATCGGCCCCGCCGCGCGTTTCTATTTCCAAGTTCACTCGGCCCAAAAACACACGACGAGGGAATTATAACGTGGCGATGCAAGTGGATTTTCCGTCCGCGCGTCTTTGATGGTCTATTTGAGCGACTGCAGCTCGGGATGTCAGGGCGCTTTTACCGCCTTGAGCTACTCACCCCTCGAGCAATCACACGCATACAGACAGATGTACGCGTATGCTCCTCGCGCTGGGAACAAAGAAAAGGCAACGCGTTGGTTCGGTACATCGATCGGAGTAGTCCCGAACGATTCGCGGCAAGTTTAGCGAGCGGCAGCCGTAAATCCGCTCGGCGGTTCTCGAGCGCGCTTCGAAAGCTCGACTCGGCGCATCCGCGCGGGGCCGCGCCGGGAGGCCAATAACGCTCGCCGTCCGCGCGATGCGGGCGCGCGATGTCGGCGCCACTGTCCGTGACACCGACGGAATCCAGACGGTTTCCTGCGATCCGGCTTGGCGGAGCGTTGCCGCCCGGCCAGAACGACGAGCGATGTCGCGCGTCGACGGGAATCGGACCCCGCGTCTGCACCTTGCGCGGCGCAAAGTCAATGGTCGAAAATATCCGTGACCTGCCCGCCCTTCCCTCGCTCGTCCGGCCGCAGCCCGCGAACGAGAGCCTGTTTTCGCTCGGCAAACAACAGCTGAGAAAATCGAGCTTGGGGAAAAAAGGGAAGTTGCGAGATAAACATCCGCCCGCGGCGCGGCCGGGGGTCTTTTTCAGGCGCGGTTCAACGAGCCCGAGCCGTCCCTCCGTTCGCCGCGTCGACTGCTCGGCCCGCGATCGAGGTCGCGCGCTCTTCGGCAGCGCCCAGACGAATGTCGAAAGCGCGCCGAGAGTCCATCGATCGCACTCGAGCAGAGGCGCCGTATCTCGCCACGTTATTTATATACATCCGTAATGGAGTGCATCGGCGTGAAGCGGCGTTTAAAGCATCCAGGGACACGCTCATCTGTATTATTTTTGGCTTCGGAGCCGCGCGATTATAAATACAAGCGAGAGAGTGCGTGCATTTGTCATCGTTTTTCTTTCCTTCCTCATAGGCCTCTTTTCCGCGGTAAAAGTGTCAGGAGCGCTGAAACAGCCTCCTCTCTGCATTAGTTTGTCCGGCAGGTGGGCGCCTTCTCGCAGCTTCGCCGCGAGTGAATTTCCATTCCTCTCGTTCCGCGCGCTGACGCTGCGACAGCTTGATTCACCGACCGACGATTCGTTTGTACTCTATCGGGCGTACGCGTGTACCGCGCCGATCTGACTCAGCCGGCTGGTGGCGAGATGACAGAGCGGAGGGTGAGCAGATTTTAGTCTTAGTTGCTCCTGCAAATTGCACGCATGCCCCGCGAGCGTTGGGGGGAGGGCTCTGGCGTCGAGTTTTATCAGCGCCTCGATAAGGCCAGCGAATTGAGTAACGCGTTCATCCGCGAGCGCGCGCCCGTGAATCGAACGAAAAACAGAAGAAAGAGAATAACGAACGAGAGGTCGGCCAACGCACTCGGGCGCGCGTAACACATTCAATCTCATGTACATGGTTTCGGAGTTAATTGGGTCACGCGCGTACGTCGCCAAAGTTTTTCTCATTCTTCTTTCGTTTTGTCATTCGCGCCGCAGATAAGAGCGTTTCTTCTGTTCCTTTACGTAACGAAATCAGACGTCTTACGTTCTTCCGCGCGGCTCGCTGACACTGAAATATACGGTCGAGTGACCTGCTTCACAAGGACAATTAGAAACAGTTCTCGAATTGATTAACAAAAAAAAAACAAGGAAAACGCTTGTCGGAGTTGTGAAATCCGGAATCTCGTCATTCTTATTAATCGACCTGGTGCTGGGTGCGTAATACGCGCCGGAACTAATCTGGATCGCCGTTACCAAATTCCGACAGAACAAAATAAAAGCGAGAGAGAGAGAGAGAGAGAGAGAGAGAGAGAGAGAGAGAGAGAGAGAGAGAGAGAGAGAACGCGTACGTACGCGCGTAGAACGTTAATCCGGCCTGTCCGATGATATTTTATCGTTTTATAATTAGCCGACGTCAGGCGTATACTTTGGGAAAGGGAGAGCTTGGCGACACTTCACACGCAAATCCGTTGCCAAGCGTAAATAGTCGTTCACAATTCGCGCAATTCGCGCAATTCGTGAGACTGCGACTTCTTGCACGAGTTATTGTTTTTTTTTCTTTATAATCTAGAGAGCATGGGAAATTTTTGTGGGTGACCATGCGCACAGCTGCCTATTCCGGTAGTACAATCCTGCGCTGCATTTTACGATATTTAGGTTGTGAATTGACATGTTTACATAAAATAAAATGTACAAAAGAATAACGCAAATGTATATGCTGCTTCGCATTAATTATCTCATTCCGCGTGTCTCGACGTCTACACAAAGATTCCAACGATTTGGCGAAAAGCACGTGACTGACGCAAGAAAAATGATTTTGCCGTTGCAGGCTCAACGGCGGATCTGGTGCCCCAGCTGTTGGGCATGTTCGACGAGCTGGCTAAGCGTCCGGCGGCATCCGCGACAGCAACTGCGTGCAGTCAACAGCAGCCGCAGCAGCAGCAGCAGCAGCAGCAGAAGCACAAGCATCTGAGTTTCGCACAGAGGCGCGAATCGCGCGCGGCCTCGGTCGTCCTAGACATGTCGCCGGCGCCGGAGGATCACAGGTCGACCACGACCATAGATCTCGACGACAAGTCCAGTCCCAGACTATCACGCGGAAACTGCAGTCGCGATGGCTCGCCAACGCAGTTCAGGTTAGTTTCGCTGACATCCAACTGTCGATCGCGCGTAATCAGGACGACGAGTTCGTCGAGTTAGCGCACTTGGCTTAGCTGTAGTCGATATAACACGCCTCGCTGTGATCTGTGTAACAGGCAACCGCAGATCATCGGCGCTCGGCTGTGACGCTATACGCGGAATTCGATAAGCAGATCTTGTTGCACGTTGCGCTCTTCTCTCTCTCTCTTTCTCAGTCCCGCTTCTCCTGTTTTTTTTTTATTTGCGCGCGCGATCTTGACGCAAAACACTTGTCTCTCGCGCGAAACACTCGGCGCCAGGCGAACGTGCGCGTCCGCTTTCTCACCCTCTTCCGTAGCGCCATTAATTCATTTTTACTTTTGTTGTTTGTCAAATCCGTCAACAGAAAGAAATAGAGAGAGGGGGGGGGGGGTAGGGAGAAGGAGAGGGAGAGGGAGATTACCCATTCCAAAGAGGCTTTGGAAGTCCGTTAATCGGATTCCCCGCGTGCCGCACGCGTCCTTTTTGTGACGGTCGTGGAATGCACGTTCGACGTTTATTGTGCGTGTATGCCTTCTTTTTTTCCTATCCGAGTGCTAGAGGATTTAAAGGCTTCTCTCTTCTTTTCGTTTCTGTTGCATCACACATGCGTTACACATGTCGAACGTTGATACATGTCCGCACTCGGCGGTAATTGCGCGTGATGAAATTTGGGCTTTACCGAGCTGAAATTGTTCGACGGTGGAACGATAAATACGCTTTTCTGTTTTTATTGCGCTTAGCACGGTCCTCGCGTTACGTTAACCATTGTGCTCGCGGTTCCACGTGTTGCTCACCACGCCGATACGTAACCGCGCTCGCGTCTGTCGGACCGAACGAACGCTGGCTGCGATCCCGAGAGCGACGCACCGTTCTCTCGCGCGATCTCGATCTACGATACAAAATTTCATCGGTAACTCGAAACACGTCGACAGATACGGCGCGCAACGTCGCCATCAGCAGCAAAACGGCAGCAGGCCGGTGTCGGGCAGCTCGCTCGGCTCGTCGAGCTCATCGAGCGGCTGCAGCCTGAGCAACCTCCACCAGCACCATCATCGCCATCGTCATCCGAGCAGCCACGGCAGTTGTCCAGCCGCTTGCAATCCTTATTTGGCCTCGGTCGAATCGCTCGCCGATACTTGCGCCAGTTCTCAAGGTGAGCGCGCCGGCGTCTATCCGCGGCGGATTCGCCGCGCGGCTTTTTCGTATCGACTGCCTCTTCGCGACGGCTCGCTCGTTGACACGTAGTCGCGCGCGCGAATCAATCGCTCGCTATTAGCATTATTGCGTTTAGGCCAGTCGACGTCTTGTTTTTTCTTTCTTTCCCGGCGACGCTCGTCGCGCACTTCGGCATCAAGTTCGCGCAATCGCGATTACAACTTTAATTGGAGCTACCTACGCACAACAGCTTCCGCGCGAGCGTCATATCTGTACACTCGAGAGACAATGAACTCGAGCGAAGAAACGGACCGAGTCCATTTGGCACGCGACTCGCTTTTTTTTTTGTTTTTTTCTTTTGGCGCATGAGAACCTGTTGTTGCCAAAAAATTACTCGTCTCGCTGCGCGCGCAAGCTTTACGTAAATATACTTTCACCAGAAATTCAGCCGCTGCGTATGGAAGGAAAAACGCAATAAGCACTCGTCACTTCGGGGTTCAGTCAGAGCAAAGATGGTCCTTGGCGTGATAATTTTCTTTGTATCGCGGGAGCGCGACAAAGGCGAAAAAAAAAGAAGAAAAGAAACTACGACCGATAGAGCATGAAACGCGCGATTTTTCGCTGTTGTCCTCGACTCTGAATCATTGCGCGTCAGGCGACGCAGCATTCCGTTATCCCTTTCTTTCGCCAATGCAAAATGACAAAGTGGCGCGTGTTTTGCCGTCGAGGCAAGGAAATAAAGGCCTGGCGGAGGCACCTGCGTCCATATAGCAAACGAGATTAACATCTTGCCGCGAAAATTTTCTTCGTGAGTCGCAAGTGCGCAAAATAGCGGACGAGAGTTCGTCTTCTCGCTGTGATATTTCGCGTCGCCGTTCGGTTGCCGGCAGTCTGTCTCGCGAGATTGCCTTACGTCTGGGAAAAGCGCCAAACAGGCCGATCGGCTTGGTGACTCGAGTAGCGCACCGAGAGGCTCCACGGCGAAATAGCGCTTGACGAAAAGAAGGAAAATAAAGCGCTCCGCGCCCATCGACGTGTGCGCAGGCTCGGGTGACAGTGGAGTAGTGACGATCTCGGAGTCGAGCGGCAACGGCGTCGACACGATCGGCAGCAAACGCGAGAAGCTGAAGATACGCCTGTCGGAGGTAGATCGCGCGACGGCGGCGCGGCCGTTCGATCAGCGACGGCCACCTTACTGCGATCCCCAACGGACACCCGTCGAGAGGGTACTATTGGAGATCCTGATCACGGAGGCCGAGTACGTTGACAATCTGCGCCAAGTCATTCAGGTGTGTTTTGACGCGGTTAAATGAGCTTAAACGAGCAGCAATGGGAACGCTTTTACTAAGCCAAGCTTCTCGCGCAGGGCTATCTGATCATCTGGAGAAACGATCCTACCTCACTGATCGGCGAACACGAGCTCAATGGCTTGTTCAGCAATATCGAGGACATCTACGAGTTCAATAGGTAAGCGTACCCCTCGTCGACGCTTTTTTCAACGCAACAAACGTTCAATCACAAACTTTCGTTTCAGTAATTTTCTCTCGGCGTTGGACGCAAGTGGACTGGATCCGGTCGCAGTGGCGAACAATTTCGTAGAGCACAACGCCGGTTTCAAGGTCTACACCGAGTACTGCACAAATTATCCGCGGACGTGCTCGCTGTTGACCGAACTGAACAACCAGGAGGAGATCGCGCGAGCTTTCAGCGAGAGGCAATTGGCGCTGGCGCACGGCTTGCCCTTGGGGTCGTTCCTCTTGAAACCGGTGCAACGTATTCTCAAGTATCACCTGTTGCTCGAGGTAGCCTACCATTGCTCCTTCGCTCGAGCGATTTGGCCAAGAAAAATTCACGCTCTCATGTGTCTTGTGCGCAGAGATTGTCAAAGCAATTCGAAGTCGGCGAGACGCGCGAGGCAATCGAGGAGGCGCTAAAAGCGATGACCGGGATAGCCGAGCACATCAACGCGATGAAACGTAAGCACGAGCACGCGGTGCGAGTACAGGAGATCCAATCGCTGCTGTTGGGTTGGCCGGGGCCAGATCTCACGACTGGCGGCGAACTCGTAGCCGAGGGTAGCTTTCGTATGCGAGGTGCCAAAGCCCCGCGGCATGCTTTCCTCTTTGACAAGATGTTGCTGTTGACTAAGAAACGAGAGGACGGCTTGCTCGTCTACAAGGCTCACATTTTGGTTGGTTTTCTTTCAACGTTCCGCAGGGAAAAGACTCGATTTCATTCCTTCACTTGTGTATTTTTCTTCTTCAATGATTTTTTTAGTGTTCAAACCTAACGTTAATGGAGAGCATTCCCGGCGATCCGTTGAGCTTCCACGTGATACCGTTCGACAACTCTCAGCTGCAGTACAAACTTCAGGCTCGGAATCTGGAGCAGAAACGCGAGTGGACGCTGCAAATCAAAAGAGTTATCCTGGAGAATTACAACGCGGCGATACCCGCCCACGCGCGACAACTCGTATTGCAAATCGGTCAGAATAAGTACGAAGGTGAGGCCTTTTCTTTTCTTTCATTTTGTTTTTTTTTTTTTTTTTTGCGCTTGCATGCTTATTGACCGACTGTTGGTCTTTAGATGACTTGACGTCAGAGCGTAGTAGCAAGAAGGCAGACCGTGAGAGGCGGAGATCGGAAATCAGCATTAGGCAAAAATTGAAGAAAGGCAGAAAGAGCGATGTGTCTATTAGTACAGCTGACGTAAGTATTTTGAATATCTAAACAACGGCTCGCCATCACTTGAATCCGGGGTTGGGAATGTCTACAATTCAATATTTTCTCAGAATTCGCCAATGTGCTCCCGCAAAAACCAGTCGGCAGAGTCAATCAGACATTATGGTTCCAGGAATGACAACCTAAATCGGAGCTCCGAAATTCGTGGGTCAAAGATTAAGGTTCGTTATGATTCACTTGCTATGCATAGTCGATGACAATTCGTTTGAGTGATTCTTCCATTGATTAGAATCATTTCACGAGTTGGCGAAGGAAATCCGAACCAGGTTTCCAGTCCTACATTAACCTGAATCCATCGGACAACGAAGACGAGACGTCGGAAACGCCGACGACTCTGACTCAAGAGACTGTAAGCAGCAAAGACATTGATGAGCTTGATGAACAAACCAAAGAGAACAGCACCGAGCAAGTGAGCACGGAACAGCAAAGCGTCAAGGAGATCGTTGGTAATATACTGATGCAAAGCGAGGAGTTTCAGCGAAGGATTGAGAAGCAACAGACCTATCAGAAAAATGTTAGCAGTTTGCACAGCAATATTGCCAAACACGCTTATCAGAGGTGTAACAAGAGCGACACTTCCGAAGAGGAGGATACGGATAACGAAGACAAGCCGGATAATAACAGAACGAGATCGCGATTCTCGAGGAGGGATCAGTGTTTTGTACGAGCGGTCAATGCTTACAATCAACGAAGCTTCAGATCACAGTATGATAGCTTTCGAAACGTTGATGCGGAAGAGCCATTGATGATTCATCGGCAAAACTCTGCTCCAACGAAGACGTTGACGACGAAGAGTCCCAATCATGAGAAACGCTCGCCACCAGACACTTTTAAAAAGCCAAATTTTGGAGCCGGAAGTAAAATTATTCGCACGGCATTGCGTATTCGCGAAGATTGTGACTCGGCTTCCGATCAAGAGGAAGCCATTTACGAGGCGCCAATTATAAATAAAAAGAACGAAGATCCCGGCGGCGATAAAAGTAGCCTGTGCGCTTATGACAATCTGCAGAATTCGTGGCATGATTGCCTCGAACCAGATGAGCATCAAGACTGCCCAACTAAAGCTGCCGTCTGGCTGACCAAACTCTGCGAGGGTTTACCTAATCAACCACAAAAGTCTGGTTCTTTACCGCGCAGCTTTCAGATGATGAATCCAGCTGACTTGAGTCATGTCTCGAAATCGCGTTTTCTTCAGCGAGATGGCAAATCCATGAGCGAGCGCCCGTTTACAATCGCTTCCGACAAGCCTGCTGAAATTAATCTGGAAGATATGGAGAGATATGCATCTACGTGTCAAGGTTCAGCAAGAATAGCCAAATTTCCAACAACTGGATCATCATCGACGTTCTTCTGTTCACTCGACGATGCCTCCTTTACCGATGCGGATTCCGTATCGTCCAGGACAGCCACACTGTCTACCAGCACTTACGTGCATCCGGATCACAAGATTTACAGGGCTAATGGATCGGTTAATAAAGGTGAGTGATTCATGCGATTGCAATCTATTTTCGTGCGGAGAGGCCATGACGCAGAGAATAGCATCTTGTAAATAGCGATTGATTGGCGTACGTTTTCATGAATTTGTTTTTTTCTTATAGTTTCGCACTCGAAAGATATTTATTTTATTCAAATTTTGATTAGATAAATAATTCTTCGTAATTTGAAATACAAATGAGCCGTATATGATTCGATTATACTCACGACTGAACAAGTGCATTAAGCTATGCGTCATGCGAAATGAATCAACCGAAGCGCAATTACAATTTTATGAGTTAAAATCGAAAACTACATGCAAAACGTTAATGATGTTGTATAATCAATTGAAAGTAACGATGACGCAATTTGATCGCAGAATCTAACAATGATGGAACAACAACAACGATGACGATAACAACAGGTTCGAGTCTTCGAAATGTTTTCTCAAGAGCCAGTAGTCGCATACAGAGCTTGCGATCAAGTCAAAGTACTGAGACTTTGGACTGCAGCGAAGAGTTCGAGCGCAGCCGTTACTTCCGTTCGTTCAGCAAACGCAACAAGCACAAGAACTCCATTAAATCGTCATCGCGTGACGTTTCCGATGCTGAAGATGCTGTGGCAAGTATTGTCGCGACAGGCAATAATGGCGTGAGAGTTCACCTCGAGGTGCCATACCACCGTCAAGGTAGTCCTAGCTTAGGTGCACGAATAGCACAATCTGACTATGCCGATCCCAGCGTCCTCTTCTCGGAGAATCGAAAAACTTTACTGAAAGCCGAGAGTAGCTGCCCGATGTATAGTCAACATGAACGGGAAAAGGTGGTCGAAAACGAGCTGGATAGTTTTTATGAAAAGAGTTTCGAGACCATTGAGAATTACGCGGAGACGGAGGAAGCTTTTCGAGATAGTGCAATATTCAGCGACGGCGATTCCGCTGCCGAAGCTGCTCCAACCAAGAAGGTTCCACCTCCCATTCCTATGAAGAAGAAAATCCGCAAACCTGTTGTTACGCAGAAACCTGCGCATCTCAAATTGCGCGCTAGAATCGCTAGAGTATCACCTACCAAGGAGAAGCCAACAGAGGATGATGTATCGGCAGGTCAAAGTCAAATCGGCTGGGTAAAAAAGATGGTCGGCCAGTTACAGGCACAAGTTGATGTGTGAAAACTTCCACCTGTGACTGTGATTGGGAAGTTTCTAGGCGCGACTCCAGTGCGAGTCACGAATTTTTTTTTTTTTTTCGTTGTAGTTTTATTAGGTCTTATAGATTGAATGGGCGTACAGAAATGAAGAATTTAAATTATTTAATGACTCGATTATTTTTTTTTTTTTTTTTTTTCACTCTTTTTGTAAAGTAATTTGTGATAAAAAAAAATTGTTTCGTTTGATTTTTTTTAACTTCAATAACGATGATCTCAAAGATTTCATGCTAAATTTATCATTCAACTGTTCTTTCCATATAAAGAGTTTTGAAATGAAGGTTGTACAGCTGAGATACTATTATACGAGTAAGATAGCACTTTTGCAAAACTACGATTGTTCCGTCGATAATAAAAAAATAGCTATTACTGCCAAAATTTGAATAATGCAAACTACTCTTAATGTCAATTTCATTGATAAATTGTATAGATATCTACTTAATATGCAAATTTATTGAAGAGAAAACGTTTTCAAATAACTGAGTATACATATCTTTAGATCGCGTTGAATTGATGTGTTTGTTATAGCATAATGACTATTTAAAAGGGATGTTCAACTCTGTATTGTATAGAAGGAATTTACGAGCCAAAATTTGTTAATTAATACATAGAAAAATTTGTACTCACAAACTCGCGATAAGGCTGACATTTCTTGCTATTATTAGATTATCATTTATACAATGGTGCAAAAAAACCTCGATGCGTTCATGCTGATGCGATTTAAATTATTACAATGCTGGAATTGAAGAGAAATGACGGGACAAGTTGGCCATAATGTCGTGCGATAAATAAACTTTATGCATTTTTTACTACTATAGCTTTAGTCTCATTGCAAATAATTTTTCGAGTCTTTTTAAATCTACTGTTAAAAACTGTGTTATAGTCTAAACTTGCATAAGGCAAAGTACAAGTATTTTATAATTATCAAGCGTTACAGAGTAGTATGAAAATAATGAGAAGGATTTTCTGACATCGATGAAAAACCAGTTTAAGATTGAACTGAATTTCGCGGACACAGATCTCCATCCATTTTCAACTAATTTTTATGGATTTTCGTAGGTTTATTGTACATTTTTAATCGAATTTACAGTGAAAATGCTCGTATCGAGTTAAAGATAATAATAAATGTACTTTTACTGATAAATTACTTTTTTTCCATATTTATTTAATATCCTACATATCTTTTTCTAATTAAACAACATATCAGAAAATAAGAGAACAAGTAAAATGAAGATAATTTTTAGAAACAAGTTTTATTACGAGAAGTTTCTCTATGTACAGAAACATTGGCTAGTCGCTGTTACACATGTAAGCAAAATTATGCTAATCCATAATATCGCGACAATTTTCAATAATACAAGAATATCATGCATAATAATCACGATAATAAATAGATTCAATACTGTCCTATAATTGAATAAATTCCTATATTTTTTTCCGTTTTGAGTAAAAGAAGACAAGTTAAAATAATTAATTAATTAATTGTAATAATAATAGTGACGAAAAACAAGGGTAAAGTAAAAACAGGCGAAACAGCCGAAGACCCGAAAGCAGTGACGCTTCGTTATACACATTATGTACAACTGTGCTGGCAATAATTGCTTGCCATCCATTAAAACACTTCTCATAACATGATTTCTCTTTCTCTCCTAAATCTAAGTACTTTGCTAATC
This sequence comes from Phymastichus coffea, assembly GCF_024137745.1. Lineage (NCBI taxonomy): Eukaryota > Metazoa > Arthropoda > Insecta > Hymenoptera > Eulophidae > Phymastichus > Phymastichus coffea. The sequence goes on from NW_026707149.1 coordinate 22,794, forward strand.
TCGACTTTCTATATTTTCAATTCGCTCTCTTGACTTCCAGTTTTCTTGCAACAGTCGAATTGTGTTACGCGACTCGAGTTGCACGTTTACGAAGAATAGAACACATCTCTTTAGCTACCTCCGCTCGGATGTTCGCCAAATTCATAAATCACATTCAACCATTATTTTCTGTCTCATTTGTGTAATTATATATATCTTTTTAGTAGATTTTCCCATCAAAATTATGTTATCAAAATATAGTTGGAGATAACTTTGATTCTAAAATTTAAAGATTGTCAAAGTGTAACACAATTAATTTTAAAGCAATTTTTACATGATTAAGAATTGTTAATTAAAGAACCTCATCTTTGTGTTAAATTCTAAAATTATTCTTGGAATTGAAATTCAACTCTATCCGAGCGTCTAAATATATAATTTTCTCTTTTTTGCTCTACGACTTTACTTCTTGTAGAACTTGAAAAAACAGCTTAAAGCTCAATCGTCTCCATAGAAGAAAGATAAAACTTAGCATCCATTAGAATTCGTAAAAGGTTTAAAATTATTCTACAGAGACGAAAATTTATTTTTATGATCGTTGATTCCCAAGTTCACTAGGGCACTTGACTTATTGCCCGAATAATAAAATATCATTTGGTATGATTGTGCGGAGACATAGCCGTATTGGTTTTGTTTCTCTTTTGTGGTCGATGCTGACAGGTACTTTTTTATCGCTGTGCTACTGTTTTCTACTTTATCTATAGGATATCTATCGTCTAAAATTTTTATTTCCTTGTTATCAATCGTTTTACCTGCATATATCGTTTTTTTTAAATCACTTTTATATACATTCTATTCGAATCTATAATAGACTCTTTTAACTGTTGAGTTTATTTTGAATTACCAAAGTCCCATAGACTTTAATTTCGCAATGAAACTTTTCTTAATAATTGCTTCAGTTGCTTTGTTGATTTTTGTTTACTATGATAATTTATCATTTTTTATAATATTTTTATTAATATGGCATTATGTTTTTGAAAGAGACTATATTGAACGTTATATTATTGTCGGATGTTTGTGCCGCAAAAATTCACTGCGAAATTAAAGATGCAATAATCACACAAACCACAATACAAATGGTTGCACTCTTGTCGATATGTCGGCGCTCTATGCCCTTTTACGAATTTCCATCTACGTAAAGAGGGAGGAAGACAAATGACTGACAAAACTTTCATGCTGTGCCCTCGAAACAAAAATTAAATTCGTTCTAATATGTATTTTCCACGGACTTTTTTTATTATCCGATCATACCAATCAAACGAATAGTCCTACCAGCTTCGGCGCTTCGTCGCAAGAATTAATCAAAAGTATATGATACCCGAGGAATGCAAAAGCTTTGATCTAGCTCAAAAGCTAGATTTGGAGTATTTTCTTCTTTTTGTTTTTGCTGGGCGATTTTCGTAGCATCTACATAACCGCAATTAATACTTACAAGTTGCTGCATCAACGCAGTGAAGAACGAAAAAAAACCCCAACATTTATATATATATATATATATATATATATATATATATATATATATATATATATATATATATATATATATATATACAGTCTACTCGTTGCAGTCTGCTGCGATTTATGTATCATTTCGAAAGCTCGCGCGCTCAGCTTTCGAACAAATTGATTTTTAATAGCTTGCTTCATGTCCCGCAAGGATGTAGAGATCGGCGCCTTCGCTCTCATTTAACGTGCCTGTGTGCATCAAATGACTTTCAAGCATGACGACTCTACACAAATAAAATTAGACACAATATAGTAGGAACGTTTAAAGTTGTATAAGTAATGGAATTGTCGATAGTTGTAGAATAACTCACTTGTCGGAACCTAGTAGGCGGTAGGTTCGGCTTGGATCACTTATCTCTTGCGTAATCTCACCGTTCTTAAAGCTACGACCTTGCATTCCGTGCTTATGAAAGGCAAGCACGCTATCCGGCAATACGACTGCAATCGAAAAGCATCGACATTGTCATGACATAGTGACCATGCAAATCAGTAAATCAGCAATTTAGCTGTGGACAACATCTTATAGTTTTCACTTACTTATCGATTCGATTTTGAAGTCGAATTGAAGCTCCGATATTTGTTTTTTACTGGTCCTCAGTTTCCCACTTAACGTTACAATTTTCATCCATTCTATAACAAAGACAAGCAACAACAACAAATTATACTCAAATTCGTGTCAGCCAACTAGTAATTAAGAATAATAAAAAAGCACGACAATCAACTTACTGTCGTAACAAACGAGAATGGCATCTTTCTCGAGCTGCGCTACACTAACAACTTGAAGAGTTTCTCTTCGTGGAATGACTGTTGCTACAATTAGAAAAATAATGACGATCATTAATAATTATCTCTCTAGAATCGAATACATATAATGAAATTAGAAAACTGCGATCAATTAAAAAGGGAGAAAAATATTATACCAGAGCCGTCCATTTCCTCGAGTTCGTCGCTATGGAACCAGCTCGCTCCGGAATTCATATTAATAAGATCAAGCTTCAATTTGTTTTGATGATAGGCCTGCTTGACCGAGACACACACCATTGGATATTCCATTTCGGGTGTGATAATCATCTCGAAGACGACGTTAAGCGGCGACGGCAACGAGCACTCGAAATACTTGAGTAGCATGAATTTATTCAGTGGATCGTACCACTGCATTAGGAATATACCAGCCGGCATTGCTCCACATAAATACTTGTATCTACAAAGATTCGAACTTGGTAATGTTAATAATCTACGATCGGCAAAGATAATGAATCAAATATAATGTACCCGTTATATGGGTTTCGACCAACGCAACACTTGGTGCAGCCCTTGGTGTCTGGCACTCGGGTGGTGAGAGCGAATTTCCTTGGCACAAGTCGCTCGGGTATCTTGTTCATGGGCAGCGAGAACCTATGTGTCTGCTTGCTGTGCATCGCCAGCAGGTCGTGCCTGTAGAGCTGCGGTGTTTTACCTTGACATATTGACAACCTTCGATTAATCTTACGGAACTTTCATTTTTGTGATAAAGGGCATTGTATCACTGATTACCTGACAACGACATAAGAACGTCTTTTATGACGTACATCCATATCGTTCGCCTTGGATACAGTTGATCTATAGCCGTTTCGTGAAGCTCATTCAGATTTAAATTGTAAATGCCTTCCTCGGCGGCGATAAGCAGATGCTGGTCTCGCGTGTCTGGATGAATCCAACTGGCCGTGCAATGTATTCTCAGAGGACAGCCGTTGAACACCTTGGAGAAACATGCTCCCATGTGAACTTTTGGCGTTGGTGGCAAGCCATTGCTGATCGGTCTTGGCGGCGTATGCCTCTTACGATCCCTTCTTCGCGGTGGCACTGGTGGTGTGTCCGACAAAAGATCTGGTCCTACTCCATCGTCACCATTGTCCGACGAGTCGTTTTCGCCTGAAAAAAAATTGGCGTTATGGATTTGCGTGAAAAATAACATTGGAAGTGTATTTTTCTTTCAAATTTCGTCTTGATGCTGTTATGTTCATCGGTGTTGCAAGATATACTTCCTTTGAAAAGCTGCATGCTCGTGTAGGTTTTCTTTTTGTTTGATATACAATGTGATGATTATAAATACTCCGTGCCATTTGTATTCGTTAATGTAAGAAAATATTGTTTATTGATGGTGTTTTCTTAGACATATTCATTTGAAAGTTCCTCGAAAAATATTATATGTTTCAATGACAATGCATTCTGTTAATACTATTCTACTTTGCGTATTTTCATAGGAAAAAAATGCAATAGCCATGCAAGCTACATACGATTAGTATATATATATACACTACAGCAAACTACAAAAAAGTTAATGGAAGACAAAAGCCGTGGAGCTTATATCCACACCTAATACACGTGCTCGGTTTACCATTAGACTGATGGGGAGATAGATCACGACGTTTGGTACTGTCGGATAATGAACGCTGTCTCTGCCCAGTCTCCAGCATCATTGACAATGATGTGCCTGCTTGTAGAGTCGCTGAGTTTCCAGACAACTCTTCCATCGAGCTGTGCAGTCGTCGAGGACTCGTCGTTTGCGACCCTGAGATTTAGGCCGTCTTACTCGTTTTTATACACACTCACCACAACGTTTTTTTTTTCTTTACTTAATACTTACTGCATAGTGCTCTGTTATGATACTAATTACTCTCCAAAAAATTCATTTATAATTTTAAGTTTGGCTACAATGCAAGAGATAATAGCTATTCGGTAAATGAATCAACTTTGAATAATAAAAAATTATAACTGTAATAATACAGATTCTCATTATTTTTAGGATTTTACATCTGTTTTAAGTAATTTTGATTTTGTTTTTGAGAAATGATTTAAAACTTTCTAAAATGACAAGTTTAATTATGATCTCTTGGAGTTGAGCCAGCATTTATAAGTAAACGAAAGCTTTTTATTGTAACGGTCATTTAAACAAATGCCCTTGGCTCCCAATAATGTTTAATACCACTATGTATATACATCACAATTTTGTACAAATACTCTTACGAATCCAATAACCATCAACATTTCCAAGCTTACCTATGGATTATGTAAAACGAATAGTTCAAAATTTCCATCTACCATTCCCCTCATACTCCTATAACGTTTTTTTACAGGAATTTACAAAAGCGTCGATTGCAAAAACACTCTACAAGCTACTAACACTTTCTTTCTTTTGTTCAATTACCAAGAAACTAAGTACGTATTTGTTAAATCAACCGTACCTTGCGAATTGCCATAGAAGTTTCGATGAATTTCGCAGTCGTTGGACGTCTCGCCTAGAGGTAACGTTGCTCTGAAAATAAAAGAAACATCAACTTATTCATCAGGTTATTCATACATGAGTTTATTCATGTAAAATTAATAATGTGTTTTCTAAAAGTAAACACAAATATGCTTAAACGAGCGAAATTAAACGATTAGTTTTAAAAGTATAGTCTTGTAAAAGACTTTACTTAAAATATATTGGATGGCAAAAAATAAATATCAAAAAATACAAGACTCTAAGATCTATGACATTTTTTCTCGTTTTCTTTTAAGCATATATATTAATCGAGCTTCGTTGGGAACATTTTTAATGATTTCGCTTTTCTACTTACTGCAACGAATACAGCTGGTCACAATGCCCGGCAATTGCATTTCCCCTGAACACACGAAAGTATCTATTTTTACTCTATTCTTGAATATTATTTTTCTTCCAGCCATGATTTTCAACTATTTTATATTCACATATTTATTAATGAACAGACTGGAAATGATTCCACAATTTTTGTTCTTTCATACGCTCTGTTACAGGGATGTCAATTTAATTATTAACAAATCTTTAAAATTCAAATTTATGTGCATTTATACAATTTTACAACATTAAAGGAGTTCCGTTGAAATAAAAGAGAATATATGAGGTATTTAGGTAAAATAACATTAGTTTCTAGTCTTTTTTCCTTTTAAATACCGAAGCTCGACACTTATTAAACTGATTAGACATATATTTCATTAGGAACATATGCAGGTAAAAATATATTTACTTAAATTAATTAACATTATAGTGAGTTATAACATCTTAGGGTCAAGCAAAGGCTGAAGCTTCCAGTGCGACGATTACTTCGAGACAAGCAGAAAAGAAAGCAATCGATATTCATGCAAACATAAACAATGATGAAAATAAAATCGATGAATCTCGAAAATTCCATGCTAAATATGTAATAAATTTGACATAAAAAATCTTACGTCTACCGATGAAAAAACAGATGAACAAAAACGGACCAAGACTGGAATACAATATTAGACAAAAACACAGACAGAACAAAAAAAATAAAAAAAACAAAAAGAATGATGTGCATTAAATTACTTTAAGAAGCGTGATGCGGCAGTGTATGTTAAAGTTAAGTCTGTGCGATAGCGTGTGCGAGGGAAAAGGTTACCTGCCGATACCTTAGCAACAACTCCTCGTCAATGTACTGCAATAGACTCCTGTAGGGAGAAACGATTACAATTACAAAATCATTCGAACATAAAAAAAACATCGATCCTGCGTTAAAAATCACTGAATTATTTGTAAAAAATGTTAATTCAAATCAAAATTAATCTGGAAATAAATATTTTATAAAAAACCAAAATACTTACTTTGAATGTAAAATAAAAATTGTAAGTATAAAATACATAACAAAAGATACTACTTTAATGTAACTAAATTGTACAAGAAAATTAACGAATAAAAATACAATGGCAATCAGCAAATAATATCATGCGGTTTTTTTCATTTTACCATGCAAAAGAAAATGAAAATGTGCACAATGTAAACGAAGTGTTTTTATGGTCAATGCTCAGCATGTATCAAATCTTTCATTCTATTATGCTATTAGATTAGAATTGATAATTCTTTTATTTCGTTTTTTTATTACTTCAAACTTATTTTAGTCATTTCAATTATTTTTTCCTTCACCACTGCACAATGCTTTACCTGAGACTCATACGAAAGATCTCCGTGCCAGTTTTGCTTCTGTGTTTGAATTTACTATCTGCTTCGACTCTACAAAGTTCACAAGAAGACGTTTGTCTTGAAAAATAACCGACACCGTTACAATACGACAAAAACAAAAAGAATGTCAAATTTTCTATCATCACAACTTTCACAGATCATCTACGAATTGGTTCCAAAAATCGAATTTACGATACCGCGTAAAAGAAATGAAGAGGAAAAAAGCGTATCTACAAGATTGAAATGAATGTTGAGCTTATATAAATGAAAGCTTGAAGCGTAAGATAGAAGTCGAACGAAGCCTCAGCCCTTCCCAAGAAATGATTCCTGTTTCGGCAATCGCATCGTTTTACGAATCGTAAACTATCGTAAATGTTGAGAGTACACTCACTTTTCTTGGCCATCTTCGAAAACAGATCCTATTCCGCTTTCTTGATGTGCATCACAGTTATTTGCAGTCTAAAATCATCATTACCATTACTCAGTACTACACAATCAGAGTGTTTGGAAAAATTATGAACTACTTGTACCTTATCGTTATTCATAATATCTATGAAATCCCACGTAGCCGGAGCTTGCCAAGGCGATGATGAATCTCTCTGCAACGTTCCATCGTCTAAATTCAATCGATCTACACAAGAACGAAGCAAAATCAATCATCCGTACGTTTACGTTGACATTTCGTTGATTGGATAACAATAAATCCTCACCATCGCTGTCTAATTGTGAGATAGGACTCTTTGGTCTCGCTTTCACTGTATGCCTCGAGGCGATTCTTTGCGGCACGTTAGCTACGTGTCCATCTTCGTCAGGCTCTAATTCCGTAAACGCATGGCTAAAGTTGGACACTTTTTCTAATAACTCTACAGCAAGACGTTTGCTCATTTCGCTTTGGAAGAACGCATGCTAAATGACACAATAAGTAGAAGAAAACACTATAAATTGAGATAGTTGCGATGCGTAGAAAGAAACCTTTTATCGTTACTCACCTGTAAAAGTTTATCTGCCGTAGGCCTCTTTTTAGGATTTTTCGTCAAGGCAATTTTAACGAAATTGTGAAACGTCGGACTCCATTTGTCGCGATCTTTCAGCGTGGGAGGCTTAAATCCAGATTTTGACATTAAAAATAATGCTCTCATTGGGTGGAGATCAAACATTGGAGGCTGTAGTTCTGCTAATTCTATTGCAGTAATACCTATTGCCCAGATATCACAGAGTTGATTGTAACCTCCTTTTCTCTCAACTGCTGCTACCTGAATTTCAACAATTTGTTAAAGATTAAGTTTTTACTTGTAAAAAGAGAATAAATTCAGACACAACTCTGTGTTACCTCTGGAGCCATCCAGTAAGGTGTGCCAATAAAACTTTTTCTTTTATTTATTGTTGCTGTGATTTGCGCTGATACTCCAAAATCAGCAAGCTTTACATCGCCTGATTCCGTGAGTAAAATATTAGCTCCTTTAATGTCTCGATGCATTTTACCCATGCCATGGAGATAGGCAAGACCAAGTAATGTCTCTCGACACATGTATGCTATTTGAATTTCTGTCAATGGACCAGTAACTGCAAAGCAAAACAAAATATAATGGTTACTCATCCTTATTTTCTACATTCCTGGTGTTTAGCAAGACTTACTGTGATAAATATCTTGGAGAGATCCACCACCACAGTATTCCATGCAAATCCACAGCTTGTCCCTCCTGAGGTAGCTGCCATAGTAAGCAATGATATTGGAGTGCCTGCAGTCCTTCATCATTAGGATCTCTTGTTGTATTATCGCAAAATCGTCACCTATAAGCAAAATAATAACACTTATTGCTGTTGGAATCAACTTATGGATTATTCCAGCAAAAAAGCACTGCATAGTAGTGTGAACACTTACCAGGTTCAAGTTTGATGACCTTGATAGCAGCCAAATCATTCATAGAGAGCCTCTTGGCCTGTGGGAATAGAGAGCAAAGAACAATTAACCAAGCAACTTCCTAGGTGTTCTGCTTAACAAGACAAAGCTTTCCCATAAAAAAGTGACTTTTCACTCAATTAGAACTGCTCACAATGAAAGCTAACGTGACAGTAACTGTAAGTTGTTCTCTATCGGAACGATTGAAAAAAAAGGGAACGAATTTGTTAATCAAGTAGTTCTGTTGTATCGCTTAAATCTTGCAGTTGATAAATGAAAAGAATAACAATAAATAAAAGCGTCACAGTGATAGGTAGGGCACACGTTTACGGACACACATGTGGTAACGACTCACTTTGTAAACATCGCCATAGGTGCCACTACCAATACGTTGGATCAGCTCGTATTCATCCTGAGGATTACGCCTGCTGATGTCGCTGGACAGGGCGTTCGCGTTAACGCCCGCCATTGCTTTACGTTTCCGTCGTTCAGGAAAAGACCTTTTAGCGGCTTTTCTAGCGCTCTATAGCTTCACTCGTCCAACATTCTACACATCGTCAGGGCACTCGATAGCTGCTCCACGATGTGCTGCCATTGACACGTTTATTTATTTATCGACGCCATTTTCGCATGTTCGAGTAGCAGCAGCGCTGTGCTGCTTTTTTCTCATTCAGAGAGCGCACAGATAGACAGAGAGCGAGAGAAGAGTTACCACACTCTACTCGACTGGACGACTAGTTTTGCCACTCGACTACTACTGCTACTGAGCTGCTGTTGCTACGATTGAGCACTTGCATGTTGGCAAAGACTAAAAGTGTGCAGTTGCAAGACTGAACGAGTGAGTGAGTGAGCGAGAGAGAGAGAGCGAGAGAAAAGGTGGGTGGGGGCAAAAAGACTTTATCTAATCTCCATGGGTGGGAGAGATTATAATCAGACAACGACTCTGAAGTCAGTCGACAGCGAGAAATCGGATTAAATCGACCTGTATTAACAATAGTAAAATTCATTTAAAATTTCACAATTTAGTTTTTGTTAATAAAAAATCCCAAAAATCGAACACTCTTTGATCAGTAGAAATTGAAATTGCGTAGCGTTTTTTTCAGTTTTTATAGAAATGAATGTGTTGAATTATCGGCAAACATTAGGCTTTTTATCCAAGTAAAATATTACAATCATTCGTTATAGAAATAAATAATATATTTTATTTACAACGATACGCACCTGAAAGATCAGTCGGTAACATAGATCTACACTTCAGTAAGACAAAACATATACATAATCACATATAATACATGATTCTTATAAGCTTTCAAGTGTAGTGGTAACGATGCGTATTGCGTGTGCAAGTAGGCGTGAAATATCTGAAGTCTATAAGTGGAAATCTATAACTTTTGTTACCATGCATCACTCATGCCGTCTCGCGGTATGTTAAAGAGCTATACTAGTCCAAATTGAAAACGTTCAGTCTCAAGTCTCAACTGTCAACTGTGCACATTTTAAAATTAGATAGAGGCTGCGGCTGCATCTTCGAAGTTTTCTTATTTGTAGCAAGTTGACGATACATCTATAGGTAAGCTTTCTAAGAAAGCTGTTGTTTCAATTATAATGGCATTAAATGCAATCACTCATAATTAAACAGTAACTTTATCTGCAAAGACATCGTTTTAGACAGTAATTGCCAATGTGACTTTTTTGAAAATTTTATTGACTTGTTTTTTGGGCATATCCCCTGTACAATAAACCCAGAAAATGTTAACTGAAAGGTATTGAATTGTCTGTAGGTATGTAGTCCTTTTTCTGATGTATCTCTTTTAGCATCAATTAATTTAAATATCTTAACATAGTATTGCGAAATTTATTGAAAACATTAAATGTAAAATCTGATTAAATGTCATTTATTGCGTTTTTATAATCTTATTGTAAGTTTAAGTAGCGCGTCTTTTCGTAAAATCCTAGTAATCAATTCGCTTCTTTTTTATTGATTAATTGATTATTGGTGAGTTTATAGATT
>NW_026707150.1:0-7500 GCF_024137745.1 Phymastichus coffea
CAGGCACGAGTCAAAATATAAATTCTCGTGAGTCAAGTGACTCACCGCCGGTAGCCCCACGGGGTTCTCGGATTACCGGCCCTGCTTCGGCAACTGACCGTGACCGTCCGGTCTTACCCTTATGTGATGGCAACAACAACAGCCGTCACAAGTGTCCAGTTTGTGCGAGAGAGTTTGTCACTAAGATCGGCCTTGGAGTCCATTTAAGGAGAGCTCATCCTGAAAATGCTAATGAGAGAGTACAGTTGGCAAATCGAAAGGTGAGATGGAGAGACGAGGAGGTTGAACTGGTCGCCATGGAGGAGGCTAAGGCCATTCACGAGGGCAGTGTCCGATTTATACGGCAGTACCTGTTATCTACGCCCCTTTTGAAGTCGCTTGGGTGTGATCTTGAGCGACTGAAGGGTCTCCGAAAGAAGGAGACGTATAAAGCCCTCGTAATGCAAAAACTAACAGCTTTACAAAGCCCCTCCCCAGATCCCTCCTCAGATGTAGTTGGGCCGAACATCAGCCCAACCACCCATCAAGTGTCCAGGGATAGCGATGACCATCTAACGCTTCCCTTGTCACAGGAGGAGGGCAATGATAATAACATCTATATCGACGCAATCAGGCATTCGATCGGGTTGGCTCGAGAGATTACATCTCATCGAGCTTCTGACCTGATCGAGATTGCAGAGGCCCTCCTGGATGGCAATCAAATTACATCTGAAGATTGTCATCAATGGGTGATGAAGGTCTTTCCTCCACCCCAGATAGAACATCGTGTCCCTAGAGTACCTAGGGACACGCCGACTGCACATATCTCAAACTGGCGTAAGAGGCGGCGGGAATATGCTGCCATGCAGAGTTTGTGGACCAAGGACATGTCACGAGCGGCTAAGTTAGTCCTGGATGGCGAGGTGCACGCCATTCAGCCCTCTATGGAGCAATTTATTGAGTTTTGGGAACCAATTCTCAATGCTCCATCCCAACATCTGGAAGAGGAAATAGTCGTTCGTGAGGACCCGACTTTGCAATGGCTTGCAGATCCGATTTGTCCCAACAACATCAGGGACAGTGAGATACCGCTCGCCTCGGCTGCTGGTTTAGACGGCATTTCTAGCCGACAGTGGAGGAGTGTGCCAATGCGTTTGAGGGCACTGTTCTACAACATCGTCCTGGCTGTTGGAGAATTTCCATCTCAACTTCTACTCAGCAGGACGGTGTTTGTCCCCAAGAAGGATGGGAGTTCACTTCCATCAGAATTCCGTCCCATAAGTGTGGCCTCTGTTGTCGTTCGTCAGCTACATAAGATCATAGCGATGAGGTTGGTTAAAGCCAATATCATCGACGAGCGACAGAGAGGTCTACATGATGGCTGCGCTGAGAACACAATGGTTCTTGACACGGTATTGCACGTAGCGAAGACATCACTTCGTGAAATGCATGCCGTGTCGTTGGATGTCGCAAAGGCATTTGACAGTGTCAGCCATTATGCCATTACATCGGCATTGAGGGGACAAGGCATACCATCTAGCCTTGTCCGGTATATTGACAACATGTACCGGAAATGTGGAACGGTGCTCCAAGTGGCCGGACAATGTTCGCAACCTATTGTGGTAAACCGGGGTGTAAGACAGGGAGATCCCATGTCAAGCATCCTGTTTGCCATGGTTGTGGACAGAGTCATGAGATCACTACCCAACAACATCGGGTTTAGAGTCCATCAACATCGGACTAACGCTATGGCATACGCGGATGATATAGTATTATTCGCGTCCTCTAAGGCTGGGATGGAAACACTACTGAAGACTGCTGAGAAAGAGGCCCACAAGTATGGCCTGCAATTCAATCCATCAAAAAGTCAGGCCATCTCCATCCAAATAGCGGGGAAAGCTAAGACTTATAAAGTCATAAGCACCCCGCTATTTAAGCTTCAAGGTGGACCCGTCAAACAACTTGGGTCCACGGAACAGTTTAGATACCTAGGCATTAACATCTCGCCATTAGGTATCAAAAAGCCGGGTGGATATTTAGAGAGAGAGCTAAATAACATCACTCGAGCTCCTCTCAAGCCTCAACAGCGACTTAAGATCCTTCGCTGCTTTCTTATTCCTCGCCTGTATCATGGGTATGGTGCTTTCGCGGACCACTGCGAGGGTCTTGAGGGCACTAGATAGACAGGTGAGGATTGCAGTTCGGAAGTGGCTGCGTTTGCCCAAGGATACTCCATTAGGGTACTTCCACGCCAAATGCAGGGATGGTGGATTGGGAGTCCCGGCTTTCATAACATCTGTGCCGGGACAAATACATGCTAGATTATTGGCAATGGCCCATTCCACATCACCTGCGGTGCGGGACGCCACTCAACACCTATATAACGTTAAGCTGGTCCGATGGGCTGAGGGGCTGCTCACATATAATGGGCAGTCACTTACGGGTCCAGAAGATCGGCGACGTTATTGGGCGTCCCGGCTCCATCAATCCAACGATGGAAGCGAGTTGCGTGAGGCTGCTAAAGTCACCGCTAGCAGCTTTTGGGTAGATGCAGGTAGTGCGAGAGTCCCTGGTCGGGATTATATCCAGTACCACAGGACACGAATTAACGCTCTACCCTCCAGAATAAGAACATCTAGAGGGCGCCGTGACGGAGGTGTTCCTGTGCTTTGTCGTGCCGGATGTCACGTGGCGGAGACTACGGCGCACATTGTACAGGGCTGTCACCGAACTCATGGTGGCCGAATTCTGAGGCATGATGCCATTTGTCGCATAGCTGCGACAGGGCTCAGGCAAAAGGGGTGGCGCGTGTTCGAAAATCCGCACTACTGTCTTCCATCAGGGTTACAGAAACCTGATGTCGTTGCAGTAAAGGATGGGAGCGTCAAAGTCATCGATGCACAGGTAGTTAGTGGAGCAGCATCACTTGACGACGCACATAACACCAAGTGCAGAAAATATGATACTCTTCCGCTTAAACATCATATAGCAAATGAGTTGGGGGTTGTGGTCGAGAATATCTCGGTCACATCCATTACCCTCTCATGGAAGGGTATCTGGTCGTTGAGGTCTGCTAATGACCTGACCTCCTTGGGACTTCAAAAACTCTTACCAGGCATAACAACAAGAGCTTTGCAGGGTTCGCACACGAATTGGACACGGTGGAACGGGATGACTGGTGTTTATCCCAGTAATCCTGTTCCACGAGAAGGGATAGGATAGGGCGGTTACGGTCAACACGCTACAGCGTTTGGGTAACCCAGGCCCCACCATCTTAAGTCGGCACTGGGAAATAAAGCCGCGGCCTGCACAACCAACATCATCAGTGCAGGTGACAGATGGAGTTTTAGTGGGTATTCCTCTATGAGGTGAGTCCCACATACCAGCACCAACATCTGCTGAGATGCGTAAATGCATTTCTCCATCTATAAAAAAAAAAAAAAAAATAGCCAAATGCCTCGTCATCTAATTAGTGACGCGCATGAATGGATTAACGAGATTCCCACTGTCCCTATCTACCCCTCAGCAAACCTACCGTGAACGTCTCCGTCGTGCTGAGGAGGAAACGCCGGGCGAGTGAGGGCGGTGTATTTGCACGCTCACTTGCTTGGTAGGCTAATCACGGGGGGCCCTGCCGGTTGGCGCCTGGCAGGGCGGTCCTTAAACTCCCGGGTGTCCTGCTCTTTGAGCGGTATCATCCGGATCCTCCAGAGCTTCTCTGTTGAAAGTGTGGAGCGCTGCGGGTAGCTAGCAGGGGAGGGTACAGAGCTGAAACTGGGAGGTTCTTTCTCTCGGATGGGTGGGATCGTGCAAGCCCAGGCCGCAGGATAGTACCAGGGCCCGGGTCAAGCTAGCCACTTGATCGGGCTGCCCTGTAGCAGCCTGTGTAAAAACCGCTGTTGCCCGAAGCGTTCCGAGTGGCACTCGGTTGGGAGACGTTAGGGGGCAGCGGGTTGCCGGCACCGAGGCCACCCCTGCGGGTGAACCGCGGCTGCTCTGCATGGGAAGCAGAGGTACTGTTCTGGGGAGGAAGTATGAACAGGGATACTTGGGGGTTAAGGGCTAGGTAGCCAATTTTCTAATTAATGAAATGTCTACTAATAATACAGATAATTTAAAATTGCACACTACATCGGGTGTCCCAGCCCAAAAATTAAAATTAACCAGTAAATTTTTTGTGTTGGCGGAAGACGGATCCGATGAGACGTCCTCTTGGAGTGCGAGGTCAGCAGACCAGAATCGTTCGCGCTCGCATTCGCGCTCTCGTTCTCCTACAACTTTAACGGGGTGGACGAAGTTATCGAAGGCGGAGAAAAAGAGAAGGAAGAGAGAGAAAAAGCAGACTATCGGACAAAAAGCAGAAGAGACGAAGATGACACTAAAAGAGACGAAATTAATAGAAAGGCAGGGATTGCAGGAAGAAGAGTTACTGAGACAGGAAGAGCAAGGGCGAGAACCAGATTTGAAGGAGTTACAAAAGGAAAAAGCGAGAGAGAAGGAACAAACTGGAGAGGAGGGAAGATTAGAGGAAATGGAGGTAGAGATTAAAGGGAATAAGAGGAAGTTGGTCGATAGGGTGAAAGGAGGGGCGAATGATTTATACATTGTTTGTGAGGATATTTCGCAACGACCAAAAATAATTAAAAAGGATATGCTGGATGAGGATTTGGAAAGAATTAAGATGAGTAAAGAGGGAATGGAAACGCGTAGGAGTGATAGAGTGAAAGAGAGGGAACAGGTAGAAAAGAGAAGAAGGGTTGAAGCAGGAAAAGTAGATCCATTGGAGGAAATGCGGGCCATCACCCATGATCTTAGAGGCATCTTGTTATCGGATGCTAATAAGGTCACAAAGTGGGTGGTGGATCGGGTGCTTAGTCAGTGCACCAAATATGAGGGAATGATCGAGAGTTTAGTAGTGGAAAATGCAAGGTTAGAAGGATGGGCGAGAGCCTGTGAAGTGGTTGGAAAAGGGATAAGGGAAGAGTTGAGAGAGGTATGTGGAGAGATGGGCGAACTAGTAAAAGGGGTGGAGAGAAATGTGGAAATTATGGGAGAGACATGTGTGAAAATGGGTAAGAAGATAAAGAATTTCAAGGAGACGGAACCAACAAATGATGACAGGGTAGGAGAAAACAGAGAACAAGAAAGATCAAACAGTAGTTTTGAGGCTAGAGAAGCAACGCGATCCTTCGCTCTAGTAGTTCGGGGGACTAAAGAGAGTTTGACGGAGATAGAGATAAGAAGGAGAATGGTTGAGGTAGTGCCCCCTGAGAAAGGAGTCAAGATTAAATCCGTCCGTCCTGCAAGAGCTGGAGGACTAGTGGTTGAGGTAGCTAATAGGAAGGAAAGGGAGAAACTTCTGAATTGTCGGGACCTCGTTGACGCGGGTCTCAAGGTTTGGCAACCCAAGAGGCTAGATCCGTCGGTGATCGTCTTTGGGGTGGAGAAGGAGATACAGGAAGAGACATTTTTGAGAGGGTTATATAGCCAAAATTTAAAGGGAGTGTTGAACGAGGAAGAATTTAAAGGAAGAGTGAAAGTGGTGAGGAGGATGATGGGAAGGACGGGCAGTGGACTAATGAATATTGTGATAAGATGCCCGGCAATTTGTAGGAAGAAACTGTTGAACCAGGGAAGAATGTACCTGGGACTTTCGAGCTTCAGGTGCGATAGTTATGAAAGGGTGGATAGGTGTTTCATTTGTCTGAATTATAATCATAAGGCACACCAGTGTAAGAAGCGGCTGGTGTGCTTTAGGTGTGGGGAAGAGGGACATATAGCGGAGAGGTGTAAGGGACAAGAATCATGTAGAAACTGTAAGGAGAAGGGAAGGGACTCGGGTCACTCTGTTAGATCCTCTGAATGTCCGGAGTATCAAATGCGGTTGAGATGGCAACGCAACCGTACTGACTATGGCTGAAGGAGACGGAGAAAGGGTGAGGGTGAGGTTCCTCCAGTTGAACTGCCAGCGTAGTTACGCGGTCATGTGTGACCTTGGCCAGTACGCCATGGAGATGGGGATTCAGATCCTCCTCCTTCAAGAACCATATGTATGGCGTGATCGCGTTCGGGGTTTACCTGGGGGAACAGTAGTGTATGTGAGTGAAAAGGGAAGTGCGGCTGTGTGTGTGATTGATGTGAAATTGGTGAGTATGTCTGTGGAAGAGTGTAAATGGAAAGACGGTGTGGGGGTGTGGGTAAAAGGGGACATGGGGGAACTATTTGTTTCCTCGGTCTATTTTAGACCAAGAGAGCGAATGGACAAGGGGATGGCATTTGTGGAGGGAATGGTCCGGATTGCCAGGGGAAAGAGGTTGTTGATAGGGGTAGATGCCAATGCAGCATCTATTCTCTGGCATAGTAAGGGAGTAAGAGGAGGTTCGGAGGCGGGTAAAAGAGGGGCAGAAATAGAGGATTGGCTACTGAGAACGGACTTACTAGTGTTAAACGTCCCCACAGATACATTTACGTTCTCCGGGCCCCGGGGGGAGGGTGATATAGATATCACTCTCTTCTCCGGAGATGAGAGAGGGATCTCCTTCGAGTGGGCGGTAAAGGAGGACTGGCCGCTCGGAGACCACAATCCGATAAGTATAAAAATGTGGGTAGGAAATGGCATGATTGAGAATGAGGAAACGAGTAGGGAACGAAGGGAGTTGAGAGAAATTAAAAGATGGAAGCAACAAGGCTGTGATTGGGAGACATATAGAGAGTGCCTGAGGGAGAAGGCGCACGATTTTGGATGGGATAACTTTAATATTCTGGGAGTGGATGAAAAGGTGAAAAAGCTGAATGAATGGATAGAAAGAGTCAATAATGAGTGTATGAAAAGAATGAATAGCAGTAGAACGAAGAAGAAGTTAATATGGTGGAATGAGGAACTGGAGGAAATAAAGAGAGAAACAAGAAGGAAGAGACGGATCTATCAACGACAGAGGAGAAGGGATGGTGATTTGGATAGGGAGAAATGGAATGAATGGATGGAGCAAATGAGAACATACAAGGATAAATTGAAGGAAGCAAAGGATAAAGATTGGGAACAATTCGTAAGGAGGGAGGGTAATAAAGATCCATGGGGGAAGGTATACAAAATTTGCATGGGGAAATACGAAAAAAGGGGACTTGCATGTATGAAGATTGGGAGGGAATGGACCAAGAATTGGGGGGAGAGTGCTCAGGCCCTCCTGAGTGAGTTCTTCCCTCCGGATGACGGTATCCCTATTCCGGAGGTGGGGGATGAGCCTGGGAGGAGGGATGAAGGAATAGATGAAAGGGGGAATGAGTTTACGGTGGATGAGTTGGAGGATGCCGTGGGTAAAATGAAAATGGGGAAGGCACCGGGGATGGACGGGTTTACCAATGAAATGCTCCGAGAGGTCCATGGGGCTATCCCGGGACATATGAGGGAGATTTTTAATGCTTGTCTGAGGGAGGGAGTCTTTCCGGCTCCGTGGAAGGAGGCGAGGGTGGTGCCTCTTCTTAAATCACCGGATAAAGACCCGGCGGAGGTGAGGTCTTACC
>NW_026707150.1:12500-15000 GCF_024137745.1 Phymastichus coffea
ATGCGCGTGCACTAGTGCTTCCTTTTTCCTGGCCAACGAGAGCAATGCGCGTGCACTTGTGCTTCCTTTTTCCTGGCCAACGAAAGCAATGCGCGTGAACATGTGCTGCGTTTGCGAGGCCAAGGAAGGCAATGCGCGTGGACTTGTGCTGCGTTTGGCTGGCCGGGAGAGCAATGCGCGTGCACTAGTGCTTCCTTTTTCCTGGCCAACGAGAGCAATGCGCTTGAACATGTGCTGCGTTTGCGAGGCCAAGGAAGGCAATGCGCGTGGACTTGTGCTGCGTTTGGCTGGCCGGGAAGGCAATGCGCGTGCACTAGTGCTTCCTTTTTCCTGGCCAACGAGAGCAATGCGCTTGAACATGTGCTGCGTTTGCGAGGCCAAGGAAGGCAATGCGCGTGGACTTGTGCTGCGTTTCGCTGGCCGGGAAGGCAATGCGCGTGCACTAGTGCTTCCTTTTTCCTGGCCAACGAAAGCAATGCGCGTGCACTTGTGCTTCCTTTTGCCTGGCCAACGAGAGCAATGCGCGTGCACTTGTGCTTCCTTTTTCCTGGCCAACGAAAGCAATGCGCGTGAACATGTGCTGCGTTTGCGAGGCCAAGGAAGGCAATGCGCGTGGACTTGTGCTGCGTTTGCGAGGCCAAGGAAGGCAATGCGCGTGGACTTGTGCTGAGTTTGGCTGGCCAAGGAAAGCAATGCGCGTGGACTTGTGCTTCCTTTTTCCTGGCCAACGAAAGCAATGCGCGTGAACATGTGCTGCGTATGCGTGGCCAAGGAGAGCGATGCGCGTGAACATGTACGTTTCGGTGGGGATGCGCGTGAACTCGATGACGGCTCTCTCGACCTGGTCAATAGGCGGCGAACGTCGACTCCGAGTTTTTCTTCTTAAAGCTCTGGCAATAGAGCACGTCTTCCGATTGGTGATAGGCGCGAATGTATTAACGGTATTTCGACTGTCGTCCTTATATATTATCGTCGAACTACTGTCCGGCAGACAAACTTCTCATTTGAACGCGCAAAAATCAGTGGAAACGGCGACCGTACGCCGACAACGTGGCGCTACGGCGAACACCGGCGCACAGCTGGGTTCGCCGCTCCGGACTGAGCTCCGTCGACGCAGCGTCCGGCGCTCGTTTAGCACGAACTGTGGAAATATCAAAGCGTTAGTGACCCTCCATAAAGCGGACTCGATTGCCTATAACAGATGGAAAATAGTTGGTGGTAATGCTCATTATGTGAGAAGTAGGCTAATGCCACGAGCTCGCACCGCTGCTGTGGGTACACTCGCTCGGGAGCAGGCCGATATCTAGTCGGCTGGAACGAGCAAACAGGATTGTTAGAAGGGATGGAGGGGGGACTCCTTGACCACAACAGCAAATGCAATGCGCCTGCACTTAACACTCTTCTGTTCATGAGGGGCAATGCGCGTGAATTCCGTACAACTGGCAAGTCCCTGGCCTGAAACGTCGTGCGCGGCGAGTCACTTGTAAATCCATCAAGTGCCTGGCCTGAAACGTCGTGTGCGGCGAGTCACTTGTAAATCCAGCAAGTCCCTGTCCTGAAACGTCGTGCGCGGCGAGTCACTTGTCAATACAGCAAGTCCCTGGCCTGAAACGTCGTGCGCGGTGAGTCACTTGTGAATACAGCAAGTCCCTGGCCTGAAACGTCGTGCGCGGCGAGTCACTTGTCAATACAGCAAGTCCCTGGCCTGAAACGTCGTGCGCGGCGAGTCACTTGTAAATCCAGCAAGTCCCTGGCCTGAAACGTCGTGCGCGGCGAGTCACTTGTAAATCCAGCAAGTCCCTGGCCTGAAACGTCGTGTGCGGCGAGTCACTTGTAAATCCAGCAAGTCCCTGTCCTGAAACGTCGTGCGCGGCGAGTCACTTGTGAATACAGCAAGTCCCTGGCCTGAAACGTCGTGCTCGGCGAGTCACTTGTCAATACAGCAAGTCCCTGGCCTGAAACGTCGTGCGCGGCGAGTCACTTGTGAATACAGCAAGTCCCAGGCCTGAAACGTCGTGCGCGGCGAGTCACTTGTGAATACAGCAAGTCCCTGGCCTGAAACGTCGTGCGCGGCGAGTCACTTGTGAATACAGCAAGTCCCTGGCCTGAAACGTCGTGCGCGGCGAGTCACTTGTAAATCCAGCAAGTCCCTGTCCTGAAACGTCGTGCGCGGCCAGTCACTTGTCAATACAGCAAGTCCCTGGCCTGAAACGTCGTGCGCGGCGAGTCACTTGTGAATACAGCAAGTCCCAGGCCTGAAACGTCGTGCGCGGCGAGTCACTTGTGAATACAGCAAGTCCCAGGCCTGAAACGTCGTGCGCGGCGAGTCACTTGTGAATACAGCAAGTCCCTGGCCTGAAACGTCGTGCGCGGCGAGTCACTTGTGAATCCAGCAAGTCCCTGGCCTGAAACGTCGTGCGCGGCGAGTCACTTGTAAATCCATCAAGTGCCTGGCCTGAAACGTCGTGCGCGGCGAGTCACTTGTCAATACAGCAAGTCC
>NW_026707150.1:22500-32936 GCF_024137745.1 Phymastichus coffea
GTAAAGGAGTATGGGGTTGCCTTCCCTATACTTCACTGGAAGCAGGCACGAGTCAAAATATAAATTCTCGTGAGTCAAGTGACTCACCGCCGGTAGCCCCACGGGGTTCTCGGATTACCGGCCCTGCTTCGGCAACTGACCGTGACCGTCCGGTCTTACCCTTATGTGATGGCAACAACAACAGCCGTCACAAGTGTCCAGTTTGTGCGAGAGAGTTTGTCACTAAGATCGGCCTTGGAGTCCATTTAAGGAGAGCTCATCCTGAAAATGCTAATGAGAGAGTACAGTTGGCAAATCGAAAGGTGAGATGGAGAGACGAGGAGGTTGAACTGGTCGCCATGGAGGAGGCTAAGGCCATTCACGAGGGCAGTGTCCGATTTATACGGCAGTACCTGTTATCTACGCCCCTTTTGAAGTCGCTTGGGTGTGATCTTGAGCGACTGAAGGGTCTCCGAAAGAAGGAGACGTATAAAGCCCTCGTAATGCAAAAACTAACAGCTTTACAAAGCCCCTCCCCAGATCCCTCCTCAGATGTAGTTGGGCCGAACATCAGCCCAACCACCCATCAAGTGTCCAGGGATAGCGATGACCATCTAACGCTTCCCTTGTCACAGGAGGAGGGCAATGATAATAACATCTATATCGACGCAATCAGGCATTCGATCGGGTTGGCTCGAGAGATTACATCTCATCGAGCTTCTGACCTGATCGAGATTGCAGAGGCCCTCCTGGATGGCAATCAAATTACATCTGAAGATTGTCATCAATGGGTGATGAAGGTCTTTCCTCCACCCCAGATAGAACATCGTGTCCCTAGAGTACCTAGGGACACGCCGACTGCACATATCTCAAACTGGCGTAAGAGGCGGCGGGAATATGCTGCCATGCAGAGTTTGTGGACCAAGGACATGTCACGAGCGGCTAAGTTAGTCCTGGATGGCGAGGTGCACGCCATTCAGCCCTCTATGGAGCAATTTATTGAGTTTTGGGAACCAATTCTCAATGCTCCATCCCAACATCTGGAAGAGGAAATAGTCGTTCGTGAGGACCCGACTTTGCAATGGCTTGCAGATCCGATTTGTCCCAACAACATCAGGGACAGTGAGATACCGCTCGCCTCGGCTGCTGGTTTAGACGGCATTTCTAGCCGACAGTGGAGGAGTGTGCCAATGCGTTTGAGGGCACTGTTCTACAACATCGTCCTGGCTGTTGGAGAATTTCCATCTCAACTTCTACTCAGCAGGACGGTGTTTGTCCCCAAGAAGGATGGGAGTTCACTTCCATCAGAATTCCGTCCCATAAGTGTGGCCTCTGTTGTCGTTCGTCAGCTACATAAGATCATAGCGATGAGGTTGGTTAAAGCCAATATCATCGACGAGCGACAGAGAGGTCTACATGATGGCTGCGCTGAGAACACAATGGTTCTTGACACGGTATTGCACGTAGCGAAGACATCACTTCGTGAAATGCATGCCGTGTCGTTGGATGTCGCAAAGGCATTTGACAGTGTCAGCCATTATGCCATTACATCGGCATTGAGGGGACAAGGCATACCATCTAGCCTTGTCCGGTATATTGACAACATGTACCGGAAATGTGGAACGGTGCTCCAAGTGGCCGGACAATGTTCGCAACCTATTGTGGTAAACCGGGGTGTAAGACAGGGAGATCCCATGTCAAGCATCCTGTTTGCCATGGTTGTGGACAGAGTCATGAGATCACTACCCAACAACATCGGGTTTAGAGTCCATCAACATCGGACTAACGCTATGGCATACGCGGATGATATAGTATTATTCGCGTCCTCTAAGGCTGGGATGGAAACACTACTGAAGACTGCTGAGAAAGAGGCCCACAAGTATGGCCTGCAATTCAATCCATCAAAAAGTCAGGCCATCTCCATCCAAATAGCGGGGAAAGCTAAGACTTATAAAGTCATAAGCACCCCGCTATTTAAGCTTCAAGGTGGACCCGTCAAACAACTTGGGTCCACGGAACAGTTTAGATACCTAGGCATTAACATCTCGCCATTAGGTATCAAAAAGCCGGGTGGATATTTAGAGAGAGAGCTAAATAACATCACTCGAGCTCCTCTCAAGCCTCAACAGCGACTTAAGATCCTTCGCTGCTTTCTTATTCCTCGCCTGTATCATGGTATGGTGCTTTCGCGGACCACTGCGAGGGTCTTGAGGGCACTAGATAGACAGGTGAGGATTGCAGTTCGGAAGTGGCTGCGTTTGCCCAAGGATACTCCATTAGGGTACTTCCACGCCAAATGCAGGGATGGTGGATTGGGAGTCCCGGCTTTCATAACATCTGTGCCGGGACAAATACATGCTAGATTATTGGCAATGGCCCATTCCACATCACCTGCGGTGCGGGACGCCACTCAACACCTATATAACGTTAAGCTGGTCCGATGGGCTGAGGGGCTGCTCACATATAATGGGCAGTCACTTACGGGTCCAGAAGATCGGCGACGTTATTGGGCGTCCCGGCTCCATCAATCCAACGATGGAAGCGAGTTGCGTGAGGCTGCTAAAGTCACCGCTAGCAGCTTTTGGGTAGATGCAGGTAGTGCGAGAGTCCCTGGTCGGGATTATATCCAGTACCACAGGACACGAATTAACGCTCTACCCTCCAGAATAAGAACATCTAGAGGGCGCCGTGACGGAGGTGTTCCTGTGCTTTGTCGTGCCGGATGTCACGTGGCGGAGACTACGGCGCACATTGTACAGGGCTGTCACCGAACTCATGGTGGCCGAATTCTGAGGCATGATGCCATTTGTCGCATAGCTGCGACAGGGCTCAGGCAAAAGGGGTGGCGCGTGTTCGAAAATCCGCACTACTGTCTTCCATCAGGGTTACAGAAACCTGATGTCGTTGCAGTAAAGGATGGGAGCGTCAAAGTCATCGATGCACAGGTAGTTAGTGGAGCAGCATCACTTGACGACGCACATAACACCAAGTGCAGAAAATATGATACTCTTCCGCTTAAACATCATATAGCAAATGAGTTGGGGGTTGTGGTCGAGAATATCTCGGTCACATCCATTACCCTCTCATGGAAGGGTATCTGGTCGTTGAGGTCTGCTAATGACCTGACCTCCTTGGGACTTCAAAAACTCTTACCAGGCATAACAACAAGAGCTTTGCAGGGTTCGCACACGAATTGGACACGGTGGAACGGGATGACTGGTGTTTATCCCAGTAATCCTGTTCCACGAGAAGGGATAGGATAGGGCGGTTACGGTCAACACGCTACAGCGTTTGGGTAACCCAGGCCCCACCATCTTAAGTCGGCACTGGGAAATAAAGCCGCGGCCTGCACAACCAACATCATCAGTGCAGGTGACAGATGGAGTTTTAGTGGGTATTCCTCTATGAGGTGAGTCCCACATACCAGCACCAACATCTGCTGAGATGCGTAAATGCATTTCTCCATCTATAAAAAAAAAAAAAAAAATAGCCAAATGCCTCGTCATCTAATTAGTGACGCGCATGAATGGATTAACGAGATTCCCACTGTCCCTATCTACCCCTCAGCAAACCTACCGTGAACGTCTCCGTCGTGCTGAGGAGGAAACGCCGGGCGAGTGAGGGCGGTGTATTTGCACGCTCACTTGCTTGGTAGGCTAATCACGGGGGGCCCTGCCGGTTGGCGCCTGGCAGGGCGGTCCTTAAACTCCCGGGTGTCCTGCTCTTTGAGCGGTATCATCCGGATCCTCCAGAGCTTCTCTGTTGAAAGTGTGGAGCGCTGCGGGTAGCTAGCAGGGGAGGGTACAGAGCTGAAACTGGGAGGTTCTTTCTCTCGGATGGGTGGGATCGTGCAAGCCCAGGCCGCAGGATAGTACCAGGGCCCGGGTCAAGCTAGCCACTTGATCGGGCTGCCCTGTAGCAGCCTGTGTAAAAACCGCTGTTGCCCGAAGCGTTCCGAGTGGCACTCGGTTGGGAGACGTTAGGGGGCAGCGGGTTGCCGGCACCGAGGCCACCCCTGCGGGTGAACCGCGGCTGCTCTGCATGGGAAGCAGAGGTACTGTTCTGGGGAGGAAGTATGAACAGGGATAACTTGGGGGTTAAGGGCTAGGTAGCCAATTTTCTAATTAATGAAATGTCTACTAATAATACAGATAATTTAAAATTGCACACTACATCGGGTGTCCCAGCCCAAAAATTAAAATTAACCAGTAAATTTTTTGTGTTGGCGGAAGACGGATCCGATGAGACGTCCTCTTGGAGTGCGAGGTCAGCAGACCAGAATCGTTCGCGCTCGCATTCGCGCTCTCGTTCTCCTACAACTTTAACGGGGTGGACGAAGTTATCGAAGGCGGAGAAAAAGAGAAGGAAGAGAGAGAAAAAGCAGACTATCGGACAAAAAGCAGAAGAGACGAAGATGACACTAAAAGAGACGAAATTAATAGAAAAGGCAGGGATTGCAGGAAGAAGAGTTACTGAGACAGGAAGAGCAAGGGCGAGAACCAGATTTGAAGGAGTTACAAAAGGAAAAAGCGAGAGAGAAGGAACAAAACTGGAGAGGAGGGAAGATTAGAGGAAATGGAGGTAGAGATTAAAGGGAATAAGAGGAAGTTGGTCGATAGGGTGAAAGGAGGGGCGAATGATTTATACATTGTTTGTGAGGATATTTCGCAACGACCAAAAATAATTAAAAAGGATATGCTGGATGAGGATTTGGAAAGAATTAAGATGAGTAAAGAGGGAATGGAAACGCGTAGGAGTGATAGAGTGAAAGAGAGGGAACAGGTAGAAAAGAGAAGAAGGGTTGAAGCAGGAAAAGTAGATCCATTGGAGGAAATGCGGGCCATCACCCATGATCTTAGAGGCATCTTGTTATCGGATGCTAATAAGGTCACAAAGTGGGTGGTGGATCGGGTGCTTAGTCAGTGCACCAAATATGAGGGAATGATCGAGAGTTTAGTAGTGGAAAAATGCAAGGTTAGAAGGATGGGCGAGAGCCTGTGAAGTGGTTGGAAAAGGGATAAGGGAAGAGTTGAGAGAGGTATGTGGAGAGATGGGCGAACTAGTAAAAGGGGTGGAGAGAAATGTGGAAATTATGGGAGAGACATGTGTGAAAATGGGTAAGAAGATAAAGAATTTCAAGGAGACGGAACCAACAAATGATGACAGGGTAGGAGAAAACAGAGAACAAGAAAGATCAAACAGTAGTTTTGAGGCTAGAGAAGCAACGCGATCCTTCGCTCTAGTAGTTCGGGGGACTAAAGAGAGTTTGACGGAGATAGAGATAAGAAGGAGAATGGTTGAGGTAGTGCCCCCTGAGAAAGGAGTCAAGATTAAATCCGTCCGTCCTGCAAGAGCTGGAGGACTAGTGGTTGAGGTAGCTAATAGGAAGGAAAGGGAGAAACTTCTGAATTGTCGGGGACCTCGTTGACGCGGGTCTCAAGGTTTGGCAACCCAAGAGGCTAGATCCGTCGGTGATCGTCTTTGGGGTGGAGAAGGAGATACAGGAAGAGACATTTTTGAGAGGGTTATATAGCCAAAATTTAAAGGGAGTGTTGAACGAGGAAGAATTTAAAGGAAGAGTGAAAGTGGTGAGGAGGATGATGGGAAGGACGGGCAGTGGACTAATGAATATTGTGATAAGATGCCCGGCAATTTGTAGGAAGAAACTGTTGAACCAGGGAAGAATGTACCTGGGACTTTCGAGCTTCAGGTGCGATAGTTATGAAAGGGTGGATAGGTGTTTCATTTGTCTGAATTATAATCATAAGGCACACCAGTGTAAGAAGCGGCTGGTGTGCTTTAGGTGTGGGGAAGAGGGACATATAGCGGAGAGGTGTAAGGGACAAGAATCATGTAGAAACTGTAAGGAGAAGGGAAGGGACTCGGGGTCACTCTGTTAGATCCTCTGAATGTCCGGAGTATCAAATGCGGTTGAGGATGGCAACGCAACCGTACTGACTATGGCTGAAGGAGACGGAGAAAGGGTGAGGGTGAGGTTCCTCCAGTTGAACTGCCAGCGTAGTTACGCGGTCATGTGTGACCTTGGCCAGTACGCCATGGAGATGGGGATTCAGATCCTCCTCCTTCAAGAACCATATGTATGGCGTGATCGCGTTCGGGGTTTACCTGGGGGAACAGTAGTGTATGTGAGTGAAAAGGGAAGTGCGGCTGTGTGTGTGATTGATGTGAAATTGGTGAGTATGTCTGTGGAAGAGTGTAAATGGAAAGACGGTGTGGGGGTGTGGGTAAAAGGGGACATGGGGGAACTATTTGTTTCCTCGGTCTATTTTAGACCAAGAGAGCGAATGGACAAGGGGATGGCATTTGTGGAGGGAATGGTCCGGATTGCCAGGGGAAAGAGGTTGTTGATAGGGGTAGATGCCAATGCAGCATCTATTCTCTGGCATAGTAAGGGAGTAAGAGGAGGTTCGGAGGCGGGTAAAAGAGGGGCAGAAATAGAGGATTGGCTACTGAGAACGGACTTACTAGTGTTAAACGTCCCCACAGATACATTTACGTTCTCCGGGCCCCGGGGGGAGGGTGATATAGATATCACTCTCTTCTCCGGAGATGAGAGAGGGATCTCCTTCGAGTGGGCGGTAAAGGAGGACTGGCCGCTCGGAGACCACAATCCGATAAGTATAAAAATGTGGGTAGGAAATGGCATGATTGAGAATGAGGAAACGAGTAGGGAACGAAGGGAGTTGAGAGAAATTAAAAGATGGAAGCAACAAGGCTGTGATTGGGAGACATATAGAGAGTGCCTGAGGGAGAAGGCGCACGATTTTGGATGGGATAACTTTAATATTCTGGGAGTGGATGAAAAGGTGAAAAAGCTGAATGAATGGATAGAAAGAGTCAATAATGAGTGTATGAAAAGAATGAATAGCAGTAGAACGAAGAAGAAGTTAATATGGTGGAATGAGGAACTGGAGGAAATAAAGAGAGAAACAAGAAGGAAGAGACGGATCTATCAACGACAGAGGAGAAGGGATGGTGATTTGGATAGGGAGAAATGGAATGAATGGATGGAGCAAATGAGAACATACAAGGATAAATTGAAGGAAGCAAAGGATAAAGATTGGGAACAATTCGTAAGGAGGGAGGGTAATAAAGATCCATGGGGGAAGGTATACAAAATTTGCATGGGGAAATACGAAAAAAGGGGACTTGCATGTATGAAGATTGGGAGGGAATGGACCAAGAATTGGGGGGAGAGTGCTCAGGCCCTCCTGAGTGAGTTCTTCCCTCCGGATGACGGTATCCCTATTCCGGAGGTGGGGGATGAGCCTGGGAGGAGGGATGAAGGAATAGATGAAAGGGGGAATGAGTTTACGGTGGATGAGTTGGAGGATGCCGTGGGTAAAATGAAAATGGGGAAGGCACCGGGGATGGACGGGTTTACCAATGAAATGCTCCGAGAGGTCCATGGGGCTATCCCGGGACATATGAGGGAGATTTTTAATGCTTGTCTGAGGGAGGGAGTCTTTCCGGCTCCGTGGAAGGAGGCGAGGGTGGTGCCTCTTCTTAAATCACCGGATAAAGACCCGGCGGAGGTGAGGTCTTACCGCCCTGTGAGCCTTCTCTGTGGGGTCGGGAAGATCCTGGAGAGAATGCTAATTAAGAGGATGGAGAGAAGAATGGAGGGAAAGTGGAATGAATTGCAGTTTGGATTTAGACCGAGGAAGGGGACGAAGATGCATGGAACAAGTTGAAGGAAATGGTAGGAAGGTCAGAAAGGAAATATGTCTTGGGGATTTTCGTGGACTTCAAAGGAGCGTTCGATAATATTCTTTGGAGGATAGCGTTGGAGGAATTGAGGGAAGCTGGGTGTAAGGGAAGGGAATTATGGATGTGGAGAGATTATTTCAGAGACAGGTGGGTATGGATGATGAATGGAAGGGATGAAGTGAAAAAAAGCACTTATGAGAGGAGCCCCGCAAGGTTCTATTGCTGGACCCTTTTTATGGGTACTGTGCATGAATGAATTGATGGTTGCATTGAAAGAAATGAACGAGGAAAGACAGCTAGAAGAATGGAGGAGTATGAGTGATAGTGAATCAGTGGAGGAGGAAGGATTAGGGAGGGAATTTAGGATCTTCGTAGAAGAGGACCTGGCATTCGCGGACGATCTGCTCCTCCTGGTGGAGGGAGATACGAGAGTGGAAGTGGAAGAGGTAGCAAGGATGAAGTTGGAAAGAGTGTATGAGTGGGGAAGAAAGGTAGGAGTAGAGGTGTCAGAGACAAAAAACGGTGGGAATGGTTCTGAAAGGGAGCTTGCAGATGGAGAATAGAAGAATACATGTGAGCATAAGACAGGGGGAGCGGGCCGTCGGGAGTGTTAGGTTCGTGAGAAGAGTAAAATATTTAGGTGTTAATATGGGGGTGGGCATGAATTTCAGGGTACACTTGGAAGGTATGAGAGGAAAAGTTTCAAATATAATAGGGAAATTAAGAAGGGTATTGAGGAGAGATTGGGGGGTTAAGGAAACAAGTACTTCGAGTCCTTGTAAAAGGGCTCGTGATACCAGCGGTTATGTATGGGGCAAGTGTATGGTATGACGTATTGAAATGGAAAGGTTGTAGAGAGGAGCTCATCCGTTGTCAGAGGAGGGTTGTGTATGCATGTACGAGGGCGTGTAGAACGGTTTCCACGGAGGCGATGCAAGTCCTCCTTGGGTCTCCTCCGTGGGATCTGGAGTGCATGAGATGGGTAGCCATGTTCAAGGCCCGTCGAGGTATAAAAATGGGAGATATGGACCTGGTCACGAATGAGCAAGTGGAGGGTTTGGATGTGAATGAAGTGAGAGTTTTAGTGAATGCAAGAGTAAATGAGTTGTGGCAGGAGAGGTGGGAAAATACCAGGAAAGGACGAGTGTTGTATGAATGGATAAAGGACGTCACCTTCTCGGGTAAAGCAAAAGGATTCGACCCTAACTTGAGGGTGACGTACCTGTTGACTGGCCACGGTGGTCTCAACTCTTTCCTCTACGACAGGAATTTAAGTGGGAGTCCGGTTTGTGTGTGTGGCGATGAGCGAGAGGATTGGGTGCACGTGCTGTGCAGATGTAATATGTACGAAGGATTTAGAGATTTGGAAGGAATGAATGTGGTGGAAAAAAGAGAAGGTGGTTGGAATGTATCTGGTGTGCTGAGTAAGAGAGTGTACTATGAAAGGTTATGTGAATTTGTGAGGAAGGCGTATGGGATGAGAGAGAGGGTGATTGAGGAAAGGCGAGCAAGAAACGAGAATGGATAAGTGAATGTGGGAATAGTGAGACAGTGTGTATTATTAAAGGAATAGAGATATAGGAATGGCAAATGGTGAAAGGATGACAGGAAACAAGGGAGTTTTACCGTGCAGGGGGGCTGGCAGCAGAAGCTCTCAGTCTTCGGGTATGGCGAACCCGCACACCCCGAGCTGGCTACCCGGGGCCGGAGGTGGTAAGACCTCCACCGGGGCTCATACCAGAGCATAAACGGTACCACGGAAGACCGGGGGCCCGCGGGGAACGGCATAGCCGGGCCCCGTCCCGGTCACTGGGTTGGACTCGTGGTGGCAGTGGTTGACAACCCCTCATCGCGGGGTAGTAACCGGGGCGGTTGAAAGAGGCTTGGAACACACGCCAGCGTTAGCAGCCTCTGGAAACCGTCTCGGGTTACGACGTGTGAGTTGCGGCCTCAACTCGGGCAGCGGCCTGCTAAGCCGTTAGGGATATAGATGGGTCCCGACCCCCCACCGAGGGTTCTCCGAGAGGCTTACTCCCCCTCGGAGAGAATCGGTAGATCTTGGACCTCGGGTGAACGACATAGTCGGGCACCTGAGAATCCGGGGTCGCGCTGGCTGGGCGTATCCCAGCCCCGTTACGCACGTAGTCGTGCCGTGTGGGTAAGGTGTATGCCAGGTACCGCACGTTAAACACAAATGAATTAATTGTCCCTATCTACCATCTAGCGAAACCACTGCCAAGGGAAACGGGCTTGGAAAAATTAGCGGGGAAAGAAGACCCTGTTGAGCTTGACTCTAGTCTGGCACTGTAAGGAGACATGAGAGGTGTAGCATAAGTGGGAGATGGCAACATCGCCGGTGAAATACCACTACTTTCATCGTTTCTTTACTTACTCGGTTAGGCGGAGCGCGTGCGCCGTGGATTCTCATCCCGGCTGTCACGGTGTTCTAGAGCCAAGCGTGTAAGAGTGGTGTGAGGCTTCGGCCGATCGCCGTTAATACTCCGCGTGATCCGATTCGAGGACACTGCCAGGCGGGGAGTTTGACTGGGGCGGTACATCTGTCAAAGAATAACGCAGGTGTCCTAAGGCCAGCTCAGCGAAGACAGAAACCTCGCGTAGAGCAAAAGGGCAAAAGCTGGCTTGATCTCGATGTTCAGATACGCATAGAGACTGCGAAAGCACGGCCTATCGATCCTTTTGGCTTGAAGAGTTTTCAGCAAGAGGTG